>NW_015538017.1:55058-87643 GCF_001515605.1 Sinocyclocheilus anshuiensis
ATCACTGATATTTAGTTAAAATTAGTGAATTGACTGAGTGCTGTCTGTCATTGTCTTTAATCAGTTCTGTGAATGATTGTATGGTATGCCACATGACATGCACTGTAATATGTTTTATATTAAATATAAAATTTTCAAATGAAAATAGCAACATGATCGTTTTATAAAGTATGCATTCATATGTGTTAAGGGCTAGATTTTCGCTGGAGGAAACAGCTGTGGTGTGATGAGGGTTGAACGCAGCGAAAACATTACAGTAGATTGCTCGATTGCTCCCTCGTGACCTTTTGTAAACTGTATTTATGACAAAGAACTGCACAGATAAAGATATTATAACAATCTATCGATAAACACACACCTTGTGCCCTCTGTTTCTGTTTGAGTCCACTCGCGCTGTGCCGCCGCGGTCTGCGGATTGAAGAGCGCGCTGAAAGACGGGGAGGAGACGAAGTCTGCCGCCGTTTTCATATGAAATTTAAAGTGGACTGACTCTGAGGCGATCACAAATTTGTGTACAGTTTATGGAGCTAATCGCTATAGCCCCGCTAAAAATGGCCTAGCGACGCCCATGCTTCTTACATCCATTTCAGAGAACCAAATATTTCAACCGATCGCTCAGGCATTTAAGTGGCACCGAAATGAGGCACCGAGATCTGCGTTCTGATTCGGTTCTAGTACATACCGGTTACATTTGGTACCCAACCCTAATGTATAATACATTTTTATGCATTCTTTCATTTATTAAGAGGTCTCTCTCCACCTTAACACAAGTTACCACATGTATGATGCTGACCTCTGACCTTTCTTTCTTTATGCTCTCATGTTGAATCTGGCTGACTAGTATTAACCTAAATGGCCTCAGTCAGTTGTGTAAAATAACATAGTCTGAAATCCTTCTGAGTGGTTGTTAGGCTAATTGGCTTGTTGTCTGAGGATGGATTTCTTCACAAAAGCTTTTAAAGTGACCACCTCCTCCCCCCTCTTCAAACTGCTTAATTTGGAGGAGTGCCTAGGATAAAAGGAGAATATTTCAGTCATCTTGTGTATGTGTGTGTTTGTGAACGGGTAGTTTGAAGTTCAGACACCATCTGCTCATCTGCATCAAACATATTGAACACACACGTAATGTTTTCCTCATATACCCTGATGAATATTAATCTAAGACTAAAAACTGCACAACACTACAAATGTACCAACTCATTTGACATCTTCAGAGCTTGATTATCTGGAAAGCTACAAAGAAACAAAGTTCTGTTATCTCTGGTTCTTAAATACCCAATAAAAATGGCCTGTTGAGTACAGTTCTCTTTCTTGTGTTAATGTATTTCCTATTGAAGCTGGTTTGAACAGGTCATATTGAAGAGTTTGTTCCTCTTTTTTTTTTTTTTATAAAATAGCTAATAGGCATGAATCATGATTTGCTACTTGGCATTGCGTTTAAAAAAGGTAATTTTAGTTAACATTTAGTAGTACGCTACACTGTAAAAAAAAGTTTGTTAAATTTACGGTAAAATACCGGCAGCTGTGGTTGCCAGAACTTTACTGTGAAAAATACGGTAGCAACATTTTAGGTTTTACAGAACTGTTTAAATTTACAGTGAAAAACTGTATTTCATTAACTGATACAATGTTAATATGCAAACCTTTGAGTTAACTCATTTTATTTGCAGAAACCGACTGCACTTAATTTGGCCAATTGGCATTTAATTATAAACTAAAATTTATATTGTTTATCTAGTGCAAGCATATTGGTTTGCTTAAAGCCATAAAGAAAAATCTACTGATTTAAGCAAAGTCATTAAAAGCATCAATTCAACTCAAATCTCTCGCAGATAACAGTAGTACACGTTCATGTGTAATTTAAACTATAGAAGAGATTCTCACTGCATCAGTAACTACACAGTTACTGCCTTTAAATAAAGCAACAAGCAGCATAGCATCAGTGCTCTTCTGTCCATCCTTGACTTAAACACAGGCTCTGCTCTCCAGCACAATGGTGACCCACAAAACACAACAGGAAGTTGACTGTTAGGTTTTACAGTATTTTGCTGTTTTCTTTTCTTGATTTTACGGTGAAATACCGGCAGCCGTGGTTGCCAGTAATCTACTGTTTTTACAGTTTGCGTCCGTAAATTAAATTAACAGTATATTTCAGTTAAAGGGGTCATATGATGCTTTTTTAAAGATTATTATTTTGTGTATTTGGTGTAACAGAATATGTTGACATGCTTTAATGTTAAAAAAACACATTATTTTTCAAATACTGTACATTATTGTAGGTCCTCTATGTCCCGCCTCTCTCAAACGCTTCATTTTCTACAAAGTCCCTCCTTCTGACAAGCGCAGTCTGCTCTGATTGGCCAGCTGACCCAGTGCATTGTGATTGGCCGAACACCGCAAGCACTCGTCAGAAATGTAACGCCCCTTACCATAATCGCGAGCGTCAGCTTTCAAAATAAATGTAAAGACAGAGCCCGAAAGGGGAACAGAAAAGCGTTACATACACAGTGATGAAGCTGGTATATGTTTGCAGTACACAAGCCTCGGTTAAGACAGCTGACTCCACTGTGATGTGACCCTGTTGCTCTCTCTCTTTCACACTCTCTCTCACACACATACGATGTGCAGAACTCCGCATTTGAACAGTCAATAGCAAATACTTAAACTAGTAACAAAACATACTTACAGTCGCTGATTCAGAAGCGCCAGATTGTCAAAGCAAAATCAGAATTACCTCCTCTCCTAGGCTCACGAAACGGTCGTCCATAAAATGCATTGCTGTTCTGTTGTAAGTAATCTTAAAGATTCCTAAATGCATCTACTTTCGGAAGGCTACATTTCACAGTGTGTTTTTCTTCATCTCACACATTTAACCCCTTTAATCCCACAGCAAAATCCTCAGTTTTAAAGAGCACTTATATGTGTCCACATTACAGAGTGTTGAAGTGACACTGAAGTTAATGAGATAATTAAATGAGGATTGAGCATTAGTGATGAACACCTGTTAACAAGCAGAATCACTGAAGGAAAGAGAAACAAGAGCAGAGAAACACAACTTACAGCCAAAGCCAAAGATGAAATCAACTGAAAATAAAACACATTAAATTGATCAAGATCTCAGCAGAGGAGGATTAAACAGCTCCACAAACAGCATCACCAGCTTCTTATTACGTGTGACTTTATTTCTGTCATATGTGTACAAAAGCTCTTATTGAGATTTTAGGTGTTGTACTTTCATTTGAAGTCACCGTAATGGCGATCGGTGTTTGCTTTAGTTGGGTTCTTGAACCTTGACTTTTTGAAAATAGTTTTTCTTTGGTTGCTTAAATTAGCTGTGTTTATTTAACGCCATTTTTATAGCAAGAAAAGCCAAAAGAATCTATGATCAGATAAAACTGATGTCTGTGATGTCAAGACCATCATGAACTAGTCTGATTCACTGATCTCACCTAACGTTTAATCTCTTATTAAGTGTGTCACATATAACTAATACTCTTGAATTGCACCACTGATACTACCGCAATCATTGTGAAACATTCCTAAGCACAATATGCACAAATAAAAGCTTTGAACTATGTCTGTGTGTCTAAACGGTGCTGTAGCTCTAAAGGTTTTGTGCATAACTATGGCAGAACTTAAGCACAGACAGACATCAACAGTCAACCTATGAATCTCAAGATTGGTGACAATCCCAAAAAAACGTTCATACTGCAATGCATGCTGGGAGTTTTGTACTGGCACCCAGCATGCATTGCGTAATGATTTATTTATTTTTTAATATTAATAATAGCCACCATTGTTGAGATTCATGTGCTGATTCTTGATGTCTGTGTGTGTCTAAACTGTGCTGTAGCTCCAAAGGTTTTGTGCATAAAATGTTTTTAAATTTCTTAACAATAGTTTGTCAGCATATCTTGTAGAGTCATATTATTACCATAAACAAACAAAAAAAATCAACCCATGTAATTAGACACTAATTGAGATCAGTGAATTAGATCATGAGATGATGATTTCATCATCATTAATAGTTATCAAAACCACTTCATTACAATTTCTCTCGGCTCTTCTTGTCATAACAAATGTGCTTTACATACACAGAGTCAAGGGTCAAGAGCCCAACTAAAGCAACCACTGATCGCCAAAATGGTGAGAACAAACAAAACATTTTCAATACAATATAAACCTCGGTTAATTCTCAAATCATTTTTGTAGATATATGACATAAATAAAGTGAGTCTGGTTAGTAATGAGTGAAGCTGGTAATGCTGTTTGTGGAGTTGTGTAATCCTCCTCTGCTGTTTTATTTTGGTTAATTTCATCTAAGGCTGTGACTGGAAGTCAGTTGTAGCTGTGTTTCTTGCTCTTTCCTTCAGTGATTCTGCTTGTTAACAGCAGCTGTTCATCAGTGTCTGAATTCACTCATTTGTTTTCAATCACTCGGTCTAGTGAACTATATAGTGAACTAATGTAGGGACTAGTGAATGAGGGTGTAGGGTGTGATTTCAGACACAGTCTATGAGTGTTGACTCTGAGGCTACTTTCTCGAAAACAAAGGTTAGATCTATTACAGTTATTCACTGTATATTGTAAGGAAACTTACTGTAAATCATTTAACAGGTTTTTACTGTGGCATTTCTACAGTCTTTTACCGTTAAAATCACGATAATTTTTTACAGTGCACCACAAAAACTGATAAACTTCTATTGTTTTAGTAACTGTTGGATTAAGTTTTCAGAATCAGCTGAATTTGCAAAAACAGTGTAAATACACCAAGTTTGTAAATTGTTCCATGGCAGTGCAGCGCTGACCCAAAAACGGTCACAAACCTGGCAGTTGGTGTCATAGAGTTAACAGGTCCATTACTGCACTTACTCACTCTGATTATCTAATAACTGCTGTATGTAAACGGCAAGCTCATTTTATAACACACTTCTCACTATATCTGCATTTGTTTCAGTGCCATCTAATGTTGAAAAGGTGACGGCGAATCTCAATGACACCGACATGATCTTAAAATGGAATGTTGTATCAAACATAGACAACAACATTTACAACTATACTCTTGAATACAGAGATGAACCGGTGGACTGCATTAATTACATTGCAGAAAGAAATGAGGTAACATGTCATATATCAGATTTGATTCCTGGAACAAATTACAGCTTCACTCTGTACACAAAGTTTGCTGATCTGAGAAGTACTGGATTGAACTTCTACAACATGACGAGTAAGTGGCTCTTATTTTTTAATTACTATTCTTTGGATTATACTAATAATTGATCACATAGCAGGACTGGGCAAAAGTCAGAATGTGAGAATCAGCGTGCTTTCAATTCATGTGTTGGCATTCGAATGGGTTACAACACACAGGATGTTGAACTGAAATCACTGAAAGAAATATACTGAATTGCAGTAAAAAAAAAACATTCAACACAGAGGGATTTCATAAGTCCAACACAAGAACAAATAAGAACATAATTTCTAATTACCAAATCTTTTTTTTTCTTCTGCTGATTTAACATCACTCTCTAAGTTCAAAACAGATTTTAATTTAGCATACACAGCACTACAACAAGTCTACCATATTATTTTCATATAACTTAATATAAGGCAACTTCTTGGAAGGTAATGGGTTAAGTTTAGGCGAGGTTTAGTATAGTTATTATAAATTATATTAGTACATACTGTACATATAGAATAGGACTTTAAAATAACGTACTACTCATCATGATCTAGTTGAGTAAAGCAAATTTCTATAGATGGCATTTTAAAAATCGATTACAATCAATCAATCAATCAATCAATCAGTCTGATGTTTCAACCCAAATTTTGTATGAAACATGTTTATGAATGACATTATTGCAAATTCTGACAGCACTCTTTCAGTTGAATTGAATTGGTTTGAATTGAGTTGGAAAATAAAATTCAAATTTGTATTACAGTTTTTCTTCTGGTTTGTCTCAGTTCAAATTCAGATTGAATTGAAATTAATTATCAACTCAATTCTGATTGGTGTACAACCCTGCTACATACCATCTCAATGATGAATTTGTGAAGAATGTGCTGCAGTATTTGTATTAATTACTAACAGCTCTTGTTGAAAATGAATCTCTCTTTACAGCTCTATCCGACATAACTGAAGTTACAGTCACTCGGTCACAGACGGATTTGATTATCTCATGGAATAAGTTAAACAATAATGACATCTACAACTACACTTTGAAAATGCAGGGAGAGGAGAAAAATTTCACTGGATCTGTTGATAAGTTAACACATACTTATCGATCTCTCACACCAGGAACTGAACACAGTTTTAGTCTCTTCACTGTGGTGAACAATGTCATAAGTACAGGATACAGCTTTAAGAATGTCACTAGTAAGTTTTGATAACATTACTTTGATTCATCTACCTATTTAAAAAGCAAATGTATGAGTTTTAATTGAGTTTTGACAGCTTGCTAGTCATGGAAAAAAAAGTGGTTTTGAATGCTTGAACTCTTTAAACAATATTTTGGTAAGGTTCCATTTGTTAACGACATTAGTTAAAACGAACTAACAATGAAAAATACTTTTTAGTTGTTTATTAATCTTAGATAATTTTAATTAGTTTAATACTAATACCTAATTAAAATCAAAAGTTGTCTCTGTTAATATTATTTAATTGACTTAACTATAACTATATGACTTAGCTAACACGAAGTTGTATTTTTTACATTTAACATTAACAAAGATTTATAAATACTGTAACAAATGTATTGCTTATTGTATTAACTAACGTTAACTAAAGTGTTAGCGATATTTTTAGCACATTTGGTAACACATACAGTATTCTGAAAAAAAAATAAGGAATCCACAGCATAATCAACCAACATATGTTTGATATGGGCCAAGACCAGATCCAGACCAGGAAGTTAAGGGATATTAAGTGATATTAATTAACAATGTGTATTTACTAGAAAGTTAGGGTAAGGATTTGGGGTTATTTGCATCTAATTATGCATAATATACTGTTATTACTATGGTAAATACAACGTGTAACAACGACGCTGGAAAATAAAGTGTTACCTAAAGTCCTGTATCACTTATGCCAAGATTAAGGCCCCAAGAGTAAGACTCCAACTCAGTTTGAAATTGACATTCATATGTTCGTTTATTTTCTGCAGCTCTTGACTGTGCGTCCTTTAACTGGATAGTTACCAACTCATCAATAGAGGCTCAAGTGAATGGTTCCACATATGTGACAGCTCAAAACAGCACCGGAAATGGTCAAAGTGGCTCTGTAGATGGCAACAGGGTGAATCTGCGAGACCTATATCCTGGAGAAAGCTACACTGTTTCACTGTTTTATGACTTAGAGTCACAGAGGCTGCCACAGTGCTCACACCGCTTGACATTAGGTGAGTTTACATGCTGTGTTTTGACTGTGCCGCTGAGAAGCTGACACTCAGTATAATGACTTTGTTTTTTTGTCCATCTGCTTCTCTCTCAAACTAGTTCCAAATAGTGTATCTCACCTCCACTGTAAATATCATTCTGGAGGGTATGGCCTGGCTGTAATTTGGGATCCTCCATATGGAGTTGTGAATATGGTGCAGGTAGATGTTGGCAAACAAAGGTTTAACCAATCACATAGTTCAGAAAAAACATTAACGTTAGAGGTAAAAGGCCTGCAAGCTGCCCAGTGGTACGAAGTGACAGCAACATCATTCTCTGGAGCCATGAGGAGTCAAACAGTATCAGTCAACTGCCAAACAGATCCAGCAGGTAAACTAATGTCTAGATATCTGTAATAAAATATCCAGGAATATTCCAAGTTAATTTACAACTTAAAGCAATAATGAATCTTAAAAAGGACAGTTCTGTCATTATTACTCAACTTCATGTTGTTCCAAACCTGTATGAACCCTGCTTCATGAGCTGTCATGGTGGTTTGATGGATAAGATGGCCTGTTCCACACACAATTGCTATTATGTGACTTCAGAAGACTTGCAATATATTGTAAAATAATGTGTATTATTATCATCAGTGCTGAGAATTGTTTTGCTGCTTATTATTTTTGTGGAAGCCCTGATACTGATACTGACAACATAATTTAATTAAAACAGAAATCTTTATTGTCTTATTGAACTTATTGTGATCATTTTATTTGATCAATTTAATGCATCCCTGCTGAATTAAAATTTAAATTGCATTGTTTTTTTTTTACTTTTGTATGGTAATATATCATGGTTTCCACAATATATTAATTAGAAAAAACAGTTTTCATCACTGGTAATAATATAACAATATTACAACAATGATGGATGTTTCTGGAGCAGCAAATTAGCATATTAAAATGACTTCTGAGGGATCATGTGACACTGAAGACTGTTTCACGATATTATTGTTTTTATTGTATTTTTGACTAAATAAATATAGCCTTGGTGAGCATAAGAGATCTCTTTTACAACCATTAAAATATCGTAATTATTCCAAACTTTTGACCAGTAGTGTGTAAAGTGTTTTACTATGGCATAAAATGTGGTTCAGAAAATAAAGGACAAAAATTACCTATTTTATAATTTTTTATACAACTTGAAATGTTAAAGAACATATTAAATACATGCAATATTAACAGTAATCGAGATTATTAAATGCTACAGTGTATTCATGATACCAATAAGTCAAACCGCTTCTTGACATAATGTGATGGCAGTGCTAAGAAAGTCTCCTTGGTAACACACAGTATTTAACAGTGACCAATGACATGCTGCCATGAGTGAAACAGCCTCACAAATTAATATTTGAGTTAGTTACTGCAGGAGTTGATTTTGCACAGTATGACAAAGCCTAGAGGCCTGTGGTGGGTACCAGAAAATACTGGAAATTGTTTCTTGGTCCTCTGCATTTGGTCATTCTGATGATGTGCCCATATATGAAAATGTCTGCCTTTAAACCCTCATAGGCTTCAGCTGCATAGAGCTTAACCTTGTATTTATTTATACTAGTTGAACATTGCATTGACATGTTCAGTGTTTGTTTGTTTTTTGCAGGTGTTATAGCAGGTGTTCTTGTGTTTTTCCTCTTGGTCATCATTATTTGTGTTGCTGTTTTTGTATGGCACCGCTATGGTTCTGCAAAGCATAATAAGTATGATTTTTATTTATTTATTTATTTATTGTCTGGGTTTCTTTCATAATATAATGCAATACGAGCTGTATTGTTTTTTTTTTTAAATATATATATCTAATGTCTTTTTCTCATCTTTAGAATGCCCAAACCACCTGTGGAGTCAAAAGTGCCTAATAAAAACTACAAGTATGTGTGAGTCCATTATATGAGAAAATTGGAAAATAAAGTGGCACAAAGCATTTAGAAGTTCACCTTAAAATTTCTCCCCTGTCATTTCCAAACCTGCGTGTCTGTCTTATGTGGAACATTAGAAATATAAGATATAAGATATTTTGAGAAATGTCTCGTTTTTTTTCTCTGTACAATTGAGGTCAGTGATCACCAAAACTGTCTGGTTAACCAACATTCTTCATAATATATTCTGTTGTATTCTTCAGAAGAGAGAAAAGCACACAGGTTTGAAATGATGTGGGGGTGAGTAAACAATAACATAATTTTCAGTTTTATGTGAACTTTAGGTGAAACTGCATGTTTGATTAGATATACAAATGTGAAAGTGTCATGTGCAGTAGTTTTTATACAAAAATGCACTTATATATTAATAATGCTATGTCATTCAGACATTTTTTTTTAGGTGTGCCAAAAGTGTCTACATATTTTTTGGGGCTGCTGTATATGATGTCATATTAGTGACTTATATAACTGTAAACAAATGCAAAATGTTTTTCAGACTGATTCCCTTGGATAAATTTCCTGAACATTTTCTAAACATGATTCGTGATGAGAATAGAGGTTTCAGTGAGGAATATGAGGTAGGGTTTATCAAATATGAAATTTCATTTTTATTATTTTTTATCTATTTTGAGTGGCATTAAAACAGAACGAGGCCTAGTTGGGACTGTTGCAAAGTATTTACACGCTGAAAATGCCAACATGCTTTTATGTTAGAATCATCAAGTTAAGTCTTGATATTCAGAGCGTTTGTTGAGAATGTTTTTACTGAATATGTTTTAACAGGACTTGAGTTCAGTGGGTATAGAACAGTCCAGCGTTGCAGCTCTTCTGCCTGAAAACAAGGACAAAAACCGATTTTCCAATGTTTTAGCCTGTGAGTGTTTACACACACACACACACACACTGATTTGTGTGGGATTTTCCATAGATGTAATAGTTATACTGTCCAAACTTTATTTTCTATCTCCTTACCCTAACCCTGCCCCTAAACATAGACTCACACAAAATGTTCTGCATTTTTAGATGTTCCAAACACTTGGTATTACTATCCTTGTGGGGACATTTGGTCCCCATAATGTAGGGAATACCAGGACCACACAAACACACGTGCGCACGCACGCACGCACACACACACACACACACACACAGTGTCTGTCTAAAAATGTCATTTTATCCTCCTCTCTCTGTCTTTAAGATGACTCCTCTAGAGTGCATCTCACCACAAATGATGAGGGTGATTCTGATTATATCAATGCTAACTACATGTCTGTAAGTACATAGTAGTTAACATCAGCTGTAATTCATTACACAAGGCATTACCTTGCTTGTATCTCCAGAGAAAATGTTCCTGGTGGATTGACATTTGTTTATTGTTTATGTGCATATCAGGGCTACGCCAATGCAAGCAGACAGTATATCGCTGCTCAAGGTCCACTGCCATCCACTGTCAATGACTTCTGGAGAATGGTTTGGGAGAAAAGGTCACAGGTCATCGTCATGGTAACCAACTGCACTGAGAGTGGAAGGGTAAGGCAATGTTCAGAATAGAAGACTGCTTACTGTTGTATGAAGTGTTTACTGACTTCCATTCGTTTAATAATCACTACAGTATATGGAACTATACATTATGTAGTGATGCATGAAATAGTATTATGCTACATTATTGTTGCATGAAGTTTAATTAAATTATCAGGGCTGAAAAAATGTTTGTTTGACATTTTTATTCCAATTTTGTGTAAAACACCATATTCAGAGTGGTCTGGTTGCATAATTTCTGTAATAACATTGTTAACACTACAGCAGATTTGTCCTCTGCACTTGGTGCAGTTATTTGAACGTACTATATATATATATATATATATGCCGTGTATTTATGGACACCTACTTGTCTCAGTGAAATCGGAGGATAAATTTCCAAGTTGGACTCTGCGAGAATTTAATGTCAAAAATGTGAGCTGATATATTTCTATCCCTCTGTTTCAAAAATAGCTGTAAGTTGTAAGGTGCTACACACAGTCAGAAATAGCAGAAGCTTTGACAGACTTTATCACATTTTACTTGTATCATCAGTTACTGTTCACCAAATGTGAACTTGTCATGGTTCAAAAAAAGCTTTTTTTTTAAATATATATATTGAACTCATTTCAAAAGATCAAGAAAAACCTTATTCCTCCTGATATGAGTCATTTAACTTGAATATGAATATATTAACACATTACTGGTCACATTAGCATAAGATCTATTTCTGTCTATATTTGCATATAACAGAAAACCACCTCTGAGACACGAACAGTGAGGCACTTCCACTTCACAGCATGGCCGGATCATGGCGTACCCACTGGCACAGAGGAGCTGATCCAATTCAGAGGACGCATCCGTCAGCACGTAGAGAGCTCTTTCTCTGCAGGGCCAACAATTGTACACTGCAGGTGACCACTGCTCACTTTGAAATCCACCTCAAACATTAACTTTTGACAGAAACATGAATAATGACAGTCAGTCAACTGCTAAAAGCTGACAGCAAAGCAATATGAAGAGTGAGCATTAATAAATAACTACATTGACTAAATCAATAAAGCAACGTTTTAATCCTTCTGTATTTGTCACCACCTCTGTACTCTAGTGCCGGAGTGGGCCGGACAGGTACCCTGATTGCGCTGGATGTTCTGCTGCAGCAGCTGGACAAAGAGAAGGCAGTGGGAATTTCAGCATTTGTCCAGCAAATGAGACTCAGCCGGCCACTAATGGTGCAAACTGAGGTAACTGTTTCAATCCATTATTTTAAAAAGCATTTATTGTGATAGGTTTATTGGCAATTTAGCATAGAATTGGGTTCTCGGTGTTGTTATTATCATAGTGGTGATTATTTTGATGATGAATATAGCCTATTTGTGTTATGGCTAACTTTTTCCTGGAGGATCCAAATAATATATATATATATATATATATATATATATACACACACACACACACACACACACACACACACATACAGGCTGCTGTGGTCAATGGAATTTTACTGTAAAAAAAGGTGGCATTTGGGAGACTGTATATTTTCCAGTAGCTAACCATATATCAAATAATAATGTTAAAATATCAAACTACTTAAAAGTTTATGTACTAACAACCAGTGTGCTGTTGGAAGTTTATTCACTGCATTCAAGCAAATGAGTAAAGTATATATACAATAAAATACAGAAATAACTAAGCAACATTAAATGAAAACACTGCAATTTCTATACACACACACACACACACACACACACACACATACAGGCTGCTGTGGTCAATGGAATTTTACTGTAAAAAAAGGTGGCATTTGGGAGACTGTATATTTTCCAGTAGCTAACCATATATCAAATAATAATGTTAAAATATCAAACTACTTAAAAGTTTATGTACTAACAACCAGTGTGCTGTTGGAAGTTTATTCACTGCATTCAAGCAAATGAGTAAAGTATATATACAATAAAATACAGAAATAACTAAGCAACATTAAATGAAAACACTGCAATTTCTATAACTAATAGCAATAAAATAAAGACATAAGAAATATAATTTTACTGTTTTTTTCCCCATTATTCCATATATACATACAGTGATATTACTGCTACTTCTACAATTAGGTAAGACTTGACAGCAGCTTCCAGAATTAATAGCAAAGCACAATAACATGTAGTAAATATTTATAACAGCACTTGCTATTAGCAAGTTATCAAGGTATGCTTATTTTGAGTTCAAAGGACATTTCAAAACTCTTTGGTCAAACAGGGTGGCATCTGTATTTTTTATGATTACTACATATTATTTAATTACAGGTAATAATCTTATCACTAGGAAATAAGGAAATGCATATTCCTGGCAGACACTCTTTACTTTCATGTGTTTTATGCTTATCTCTCTGACTCTTACAGTCTCAGTATGTGTTCCTGCACCAGTGCATCATGGATACTCTACAACCCAAAGTTGTGCCCAAGTCAGAGCCTCTCTATGAAAACTCAGACATGATTTATGTCAACGCAATAGCATTAAGAGAATATGAAAAATAAAGTCAAATATGAGCAGAAATATAAGCCATATCATATGGTCCAATGGCCCATTTTAAATACACAGCCTTCTATAAATAAACACTGAAAGCCTGGATTATACGGGTATTATAAACACTAAAATGCTGTTATTATTATTATTTTATTTAAACAGTCTTCTGCTAATAAGACTGAAAGATACTGGCCATGGTATTTTGAGCCTAAGCTATAAAGCACTAAAAGTTTACCATTTAAACTTAACTGCCAGTCTTTATTTAACTAAATAGCTGTGTATAGGCTTGTTTTTAATGTTCAATTTTTGCTTGATAAACTGTGCTCTCTGAAAGGAAACTTTCCTTTGAGCTGTACTTAGTGCTGCTTATTTTGCACATTGCTTTTAAATGAGATTTTTGTTGTTCTTGTTGTTAAAATTGAAATAAGAGATGGTCCATTTAATATCAGTTGAATTCTATTTGTTTTAGATTAACAGAGAAGAAAAGTATTTTTCCATTTTTTTATTTCGCCAGTGTCATGTATTCTCAGCTGCCTGTCGTATAACATGCTTTAAAGGAATAGTTCATCTAAAGACGATAATTGTGTAATTATTTACATCAGGACTGGGTACCCTGATTTAAATCATTTCAAATCTGTATGCAAAATAGATAATGATTTTTCAGAGCTGCCATGAAGTGGAAAATTATAGAGCTTCACAGATATGGTTTCTGCAAACTGTTGTTATATGGAAAGAGCCGTGTAAACATTCTTCAAACATTTTTGTATTTCTTAAATTACCAATCAGAGTTTAAGATTAAGTTGCGGTCACATTAGTGAAATTTCAGTCAAATTTAAGTAATTTTCACATTCGCCTTCACATATTTGGGTAAATAATGTTGTGCGTTACCTGCTTTGGTATTTGCTGGTCATGTAATTTTTTTGCACTTTAGTAAGAACAGAAATTTAACTGAACTTTAAATTTTGAATACATTTGCATCATGTCCTAATCAGGCATAACATGTTTCCATCCACAAGCAATTTGTAAATAAATAACTTAAAAAAAAAAAAAAAAAAAAGTACCGGCTATTAACATCTTTTATTAACATCTGGACATGGTACCATGGTAATACATGTGTTCAACTCTTTTGGTGTATATATAAATATGATAATCATTCACTATTTTGCTGTATTTGAAAGCACTATGGTATTAACAGCTGATAGCATCACTGAGACATGGTACCACTCCAATACCATTTCTTATAACAGACTTGTATTATTAAGAGAGTGCCATTTAAAGTCTTTCATAGATATTTTGTTTTTATTCACATCACTTGTTGACAAATATTACTGTATTAGCATTAACTTATTTTGATCAATTATTGATTAATTGAATAAACTATGTGAAGAATCAACTGGCATTGGCATGCATTTGTCTGTGTTCATTTCAATAATAGTATTCAGTACATGGTTTAACCTCTAATGGTTTCTGGCTTTTTGCAATCACAACTGTTCTTTTACATATCTGGTCACATCTTGGCCTTCATCTTCTGCAATATTAAAAAACGTTTCTATCATTTCATCTTTAGTGTCTTCCATGTAGTCAAATGGCTGCTCTGCTATTATGTTCACCACCTCAGATGGTGGGTGGAGTGGCTCTGCGCTAAAATCTAAGGGTAACGGTACGGAGAACTTCTTGCAGATGTTGTGCAGGACACAGCAGGCTTTGATGGTACATTCCACTGACTCAGGTGACTGAATGGATCCAATGTCACGCAGGCACTGGAAACGGCTTTTCAAACTGCCAAAGACCTGTTGTGCACGGCCGTGTAGCTGAGCATGTGCTTTGTTAAATCGCAGGGCTGCGTTGCTTTTGATACGAAAAGCCTCGGCAGGTGTCAACACATGTCCACAACCATGCAGACTTCTGCTACCTGTGGGACACAAAGACAAAAAGAGGCAACTGAAACACACTACATTTCCTGACTGGAGTTTATTTTAAATCATGATTTTATTCATTTTACAGCATAGTATTGCAGGTCAGTTATGTTTATTATTCAGAAGTGTCTGATAGTTGAATTCCATAACTGACCCACAAGAAGTATTACAGGAAGCAATGTAGTAAACAACGTAATATAAAAAAAATGAACATTATGGTCAATATATTTTATTTAAAAGGATTTAACTAATTAATTAACTAATAATAGAGCACATTACAATGTCTCATGCTAACTAAGAAAACAGCATTTATCTGATCAGAAATACAGGAAAAAAAATATCATATTGTGAAATATTACAATTTAAAATACCTATTTTCTATTTGAATTTAAAATGTCATTTTTTTTTCTCTGATGACAAAGCTGAATTTTCAGAAGCCATTACTCCAGTCTTCAGTGTCAGAAATCAATCTAATATGCTGATTTGCTGCTCAATAAAAATGTATTATTATTATCAATGTTCAAAACGGTTGTGCTGCTTAATATATATATATATATTTATTTTTTTATTTTTTTTTAATGAATATAAAGTTAAAAATAACACTTTAACAATTATCAATTTTAACTTGACAGAAGTTACTTTATATAAATAGAAAGCACATTAAATGCACGCAAAGTGTCTACTTTAATGTTTCAAATAACTTTTGTGAAAATAAATGGTCAATATATGGGTGAAATAATGCTCCATCTTCATTCAGGGTAACAAATATATTTATGTAAAAATTAAACACTTGTTCTGACCTGTACTTATTCAAATATATAAAAGAAAAAGTGATCACATTACATGTGATTATATTTTAAATGATTTAGAACTTTTTGTTGACTTCACTCCTCAGAAAAATAATCAGGACACATAATTCTAATGCAAGGGGAAGTTTTATTACGCTTGCTTCTCAATGGTTCTTACCAATAACCCACGTATGACCGTGTTGAAATATGCTGAACTGTCTGCCAATGTCTGAATTTTCCCAAACAGTGTGTTCAGGAGTTCCTCCGGGACAGCACTGCTCCAGACTCAACAGATTCCCGTCCACGTCGAATATTACCTGCATCATGACTGAATGATAACCCAGGGTGTTCATATACATGAGCTCCTCCCCGACCGGAGGGCTCACCTTCAGGTGCAGATACCCCAGCACTCCCACCACATGCGGGATGCCGCTCAAGTTCTTAAAGGCTTGTGCGGCACCCATGCGGTCGTTGTAACTGTTTGGGAAAGTGATGAAATCGGGACTCATTTCTGATAAGAGTTTGGTAATGGTCTTCACCGCCTCGCCCGCTGCTGTCTGGCCTATTCCCTGCCGAACTGTGCTTGTACTGGGCAGAGACCCTTGTGCGTAGTAGGCAAGCGTGGCCAGAACGTTGGCTTCCGCGGAGGTCAGGCTGTGACTGGGCGCAAACACGTCTTTCTTTAAACGGGCCTGGATGAAATCGACGACGAACCGCAAACACTGTCGATTGAGATGTAAAGTCTGAGAAATAAAGCGATCGTCCAGTTCGTCCAGGACACTGTGAGTCTCGGAGGCGGAGATGGGCTCACTGATGCTGGATTGTTTGTCTTGAGCTATGTTGCTGATGCTGGGTGCTGATGATGTGTTACACACTCCGTTTGTGAATAAATCATCCTGAACAGCAAACCACAGCGCTCCAGCTAAAGACATTACGAGCAGCTGAAGAAAAAGAATAGCCTGTAAATATATTCCTTTCGGTTATATTTGTTTAAAAAATATATGCATTCATTTGACCGTCTGGCTTACAGTGGTGGGACAGCAAACTACCAGTGAACTGGACGATAAACCTCACATACAAGAATCTTCAGAGTCCACGAAAAATCCAGTATAACGACCAGGCATTCCTTAACCCAGCTCTTCTGCATAATGTCAATATATACATCTGAACGCCAGCCAATGTAATTAAAAACCTACATTTTAAATGCAAAACAAGAAATTACTTCGAAACATCTTCTTCTTCTTCTTCTTGTTTTATGGCGGGTGGCATCCAACGTTAAGGTGCATTACCGCCACCTACTATACTGGAGTGTGGACCAGAGTGACTAACAAAACTTTATAAAAAAATAAGTTATACTTTATATTCTATTTATTAACCCAGTTTTCCTCAAGAATACAATTAAATAATTATAATGTCCTGTTTGACCGAATTACTGCGAAACATTCTTCTTCTTCTTGTTTTATGGCGAATAACTCCTTAGGAGCATTATCGCCACCTACTGTACTGGATGTTAAGTAAACTTTCATAGGTGATTACTTCGAAACATGCCTGAGTTGACGTGTTTAAACATCCGGGTCATGGGGTTTTCATTTCATAATAAAAGTCCTAATAGCTGCGAAATGCAAATGAAGAAAATACAGTACAACAAAATAAACCCAAAATAGATTTATTACCGAGACCGACGTCAATTTTTTGAAGCTTTATTACAAATGATTTACTTTGGCAAACTATTAGTTTCAGTCACACATTTGCATACAGAGTAGACAGCTTCATTTTTGTTGTTGTTTTATTATTAAAATGCATTTTGAATAATGTGTTAACATTGCGTTTATTCGTGTGTTTATAGAAAATACAAGAAATTATATTTTGTGTAATAAAACCTGGCCTTTTTTAAAGGTAGATTTTACACTTGGTTAAAATATTTGGTTAAGCCAGGCAGATATGAGAGTTTGTATATAATATATGAATTTATTTGTAAACAAAATGTTTCTCTAATTTGTAGATATGTTTAGCATATTTTTGTTTTCTAGGAAAGAAGTGGAATTCTATTTGGATCCAATGCGAGGTCTATCATTTACTGTTTGGAAACTTTTGGTGTCATTTATTAAGGGTTAGAATAGAGGGCGTGAGTGTTGCTATACACGAGTTTGCAATTTATTAGCGTTTTCTGGGTGGTTTTTACCAAAGACTATAGAATACTCTTGCAAGAGTAATAAAGGGACTTTGATTTTTACTTTGGTATCCCGAACCACTGATTGTTATGTCGTTTTATGTCAACGTAAAACAGTGAAGTTTGACACAATCTACCACTGTAAATTAAGCAAAACAAAACAAAACAAAACAACAGATTAAAGGCAACGCATTAATCATTTCCCCTAAATGATGGCTTTAACTTTAAGAAGAATATCAGTTAATAATGGCTTTAGGAGGGCAATTCACCACGTGACTTTAAACTCGGTGAAAGGGCAAAGATTTTACAGCAACATGTCAAAAGAAGAAAGAAAAGGCGCTGACCCAGGTAAGTTTTTCTGTGAACTATAAGTTGGACTTCAGAAACGGGTGAAGCCTTTTATCGTAGTTTATTTTCGACAGAAATCCAGTTTTACACATAATGTCAGCGTTCACAGTGTGTGTATATGGTTAGAAACGACGTCGCACACATCCAGTGTAGGTGTGAGACTTTGTCATATTTATTAATTATAATATTAATTACAAGAAACATTTATTATTATAACATTTATTGGTGAGCATAAGAGACTTCTTTCAAAAACATATAATAATAACAATACAATATAATAATACTAATAATAATAACATTAATAATAAATGTTTTTGAGCAACAAAAACATTTATTAGACTGATTTCTGAAGGCTCATGTGACACTAAAGACAGGAGTAATCACTTCTGCAAATTCAGCTTTGCCATCACAGGAATAAATTACATTTTAAAAATATATGAAAATAAAAAAAACAGTTATTTTACATTGTAATACTATTTCTCAATATTGCTGTTTTTACTGTATTTTTTATCAAATAAATTCATCCTAAGTGTGCATAAGAAACTTAATTCAGTAATTCAATTATTCCAAACTTTCCCAAAAAGCATTTGGACAAACAAAACAAATAAATAAATAAATAAATAAATAAAAATTATCTATTATATTGTACCTGTCAACAGATTAATTCAATGTTCATGCATTTCCTGATTGTGGAAGGTGCAGGTGGGACAGTGATTTCAGAGAGAAGGGGTACGGTGATGGTTATTGGGATTAACCGTCCTGAAGCACGTAATGCAGTAAATCAAGAGACTGCTCAGAGATTGACCAAGGAGCTGTCAGCCTTTGACCAGGACAACAGCCTTAATGTGGCAGTGCTTTATGGAGTCGGTAAGTTTACTTACACACTACTATTGAAGTGAACTTTGGTGCACTTTGATGGTTAGTGAAAATAATAAATGTCATCTGATTGAGCGGTAAAGCAAATAAATAGTTTATACATGCACTATCCCCCCCCCCATTAAATATATACTTGGTTATGTCTAAAGCTTAATAAAATTTTCTTCAAATTTGCCTACATTCTAAAAGCTGTTAAATATTTGACTAAGTGGGCAGCACATGGCTACAAGAGTCCTGTGTTGTGTCAAAGCCTGTAATGACAATATTACCACATTGAAAACAATTATCCCAGGCCATCAAATTGCACACCATCATTAGAAATAATTTGTTCAACCTGGATCAACCATCTCTGCTCAAATTTCCTAAATCACCTTTATCATGGTCAAATGAGAGGTTTTGCTCTCTCTCACACTCTAAACCTGGAGCTCAGCCAGAGGACTGTCTGCAGGTGAACTGAGCACAGTAGATAACATTACATAGACCGCAACATAAAGAATGTGTGATGACAGTAATTGCTTAAGCTTTGAGGAGGTGAATGAGTGCCAGAGGTAATGATGGCCACATAAGAACTCCCTTATTTCACCAGAACAGAAAGTTTAAAATTACTCTTGTAATTAGTATGTATTCCCATCCCTTGTGAAAAAGAAGTGTGCTTAATTGTGGTAAACATGCATTTGTAGTGTACCTTTAAAGTATATAAAAAAACTGTAATATATATAATATTAATTTTGATAAAATTAAATAAAGACCACTTAATGTATTTAAAGAGAGAACACTTTAATAACTATTTTTCTTTACACACTTAAGTACACAAAAGTGCACTTTGTAGTAATGTCAAATCAAAAGTTCTACTTTAAAATGAATTTTAAATCATTGTTTTAATAATCTTTTGTTGTGCTTTACAGAAGTACACTTATTTTTAATGTGTTGACTAACATAAGCACATGGAAAGTACTTGTTTATAATTTTAACTGTAGTGTAATTTTGCATAATTTACTTTTGTTACTTTAGTAAATCCATGTAACATCTTTAACAATTAAAGATTAAAATAAAGGTGTACCGTAAAGTTAATAGATTTTTAATGTATTAAATTGCAACTTCATCATTACAAATTAAAACAATATTTAAGTACAGGTTTCATTAGAAATTACATTAAAGTATATTTTAGTTAAATGCCTGTAATACATTTGGCATTACACTGTATAAAAAATAACTTTTCTGTTTGAATATTTTTGAAAATGTAATTTTAATTTCCTGTGATCGCAAAGCTAAATTTTAAACAGGCATTACTCCAGTCTTCAGTGTCACATGATCCTTCAGAAATCATTCTTATATGCTGATTTCTGAAGGTTCAGATATTTTGAAGAATGTATGCTGCTTCCCCATTGACTTCCATACCATTTTTTTTCTCCATACTACGTAAGTTAATGGGGACCAGCAACTGTTTGGTTACCCACATTCTTCAAAAATCTTCTTTTATGTTCAACAGAGGAAAGAAACTCATACAGGTTTGTAACAACATGTTGCCTTCTCAGTTAAATAATCGAGTTGTTTGTTTCAGGAGGGAATTTCTGTGCTGGTTTTGATCTGAAGGAGTTGGCCCAGAGCTCTGGTTCTCTCAAACTGGAGGAAGATGTCTCCTGTTGTCCTAGTCCCATGGTACGGAGTGGTCCTTCTTAGATGCAGTATTGCACAGTAATACTAGAGGAGTCATTTAATACATTACTTTTAAGTCTTCTATAATGTTATAAACATTTCTTGTGCCAAAAATAGTTTTCATGACCATTTCCCACCAGTTCTATGACCCTTCATGCATTAACAGAAACATTAAGAGCCATTAATTCAAATTAAAATGTCTACCAAAATATTCATAATGAAGCAAACATTGCAGTCATTGCAACCATTTTTTCCCCTTTGCATTGCGAAAAAGGCTGGCCAGCCAAAAAGATTTGTGCTTTTGTGCTGTTACATAAAACGTCTCCAGGTTACGTATGTAACCATGGTTCCCCAAAGGGAACGAGACGCTGCATCGAAACGCTTTGGGAACGCCCCCGGCGAGACCACGTTCTGAAGCATGTATGAAATCAGTCCACTAGAGAAGCAAGACGTCATGAGCGGGGTGACGTGAGCAACCAGGAAGTATAAAAGCGCATCCGGCCAACGCACATGTTAGCTTCTGCGGAAGCGAGCGACTGCAGTGATGCAGGGAGTATGGCAGAAAGACGCAGCGTCTCGTTCCCTTCGGGGAACCATGGTTACATACGTAACCTGGAGATGTTCTCCTTCAGGAACTTGAGCTGCGTCGAAACGTTTTTGGAATACCCACTGCACCATATGAGCAAATCCCTGTCAAGTGTGTATCTGGTGAGCACATCAAGACGAGCTTGGGACCCTGGAGTAGATGTCAGGTCCAAATTGTAAAACGGACAAATGTGTGTGGAGAGGACCAGCCCGCTGCAGCACAAATATCTTGAAGGGCCACGCCCACTGATAAGGCCTTGGAGGCAGCCATACTCCTAGTCGAGTGCGCTCTGACCCCGACGGGTTACTGGAGGCCAGAGGACTCGTAGGCCAGTGTGATGGTCTCAACCACCCACCTACTCATAGTTTGCTTGGTCGCTGGAGCCCCTTTCTTAGGTGGACCAAGCAAACAAATAACTGATCTGCCTTACGCCATTGGGCAGCTCTGTGACCGTAAGCGTGCTCGCACTGGACAAAGCAAATTGAGTCTTTCCTGGCCTGCTTTCTGGAAGGGAGGAGGACAAAAAGGCTTGCAGTACTACAGGACCCGGCGAAGAAGTGGGCACCTTAGGGACATACCCGGGTCTCGGGTAAAGGAATGCCCTAACCATGCCTGGGGCAAACTCCAGGCACAATACAGCGAGTGCCTGAAGATCCCCTATACTCTTCAGCGAGGATATGGCAAGTAAGAAGATCGTCTTCAGCGTGAGGAGCTTGTCAGAGATATCTTCAATGGGTTTGAAAGGAACACTGCACAAGCCTCCAGAACCACCACCAGGTCCCATAAGGGCACCTTGGTGTGCTGTACTAGCTTTAGCCTCCGAGTGCCACAGAGGAAACGTGTAACTAACGGGTGTCTTCCCAATGACTGACCATCTAGAAGGGTGTGGTAAGCAGCTATGGCCACCACGTATACCTTCATAGTGGAGGGAGATAACCCTGCAGAGAAGTGCTCCTTCAGAAACTCCAGAACTGTACCAACTGGGCTGTTAACTGGGTCATGCAGTCGCTGTCCGCACCAAGAAGTGAAAAGTTTCCACTTCAAGGCATACAGTTTCCTCGTAGCAGGAGCTCTGGGCTCTGACCCCCCCCCTTCCAAATACACACACACACACTGACCTGCACCGGTCACTTTGTGCAATCCAGCATTGTACTGCAAACTACCTCTCTGACAGTTTAATTAAAGACTGTTCTCTGAGCTCTTTATCACTTTAACAGACTGATAAGCTCTTTTGCACTACACTCGTTATATCTTCACAGTTGTTTATATCACTGGTTTGCACTATAACTGCCATGTGCCTTATGCCACTTTTTCTATCTTTCTTTTTTTTTTACACAATGTCCTTATTTGTATATTGTATAGGTTGTACCGCAGGGGCCATGCCCACAGTTTCCATAACTCCGGGCGGGGGTGAAGGATGGTGCCCCACGCCTGAGAGAGGAGATCCCTCCTGATCGGAATCTCCAGCGGAGAGCCGTTGAGGAGTGACACAAGGGGCTACTAACAGAAGATGGACCCCGTCCCGACATACTCCAGAACTCCCGGGAGCAGAGCGATCGGGGGAAAAGCTTACAGATGGTTCCTCGGCCACGTCTGCACCATGGTGTCCAGCCCAAGTTGATCTGGATGCATGAGGGAGAACCAGAGTGGACAGTGTGTCGTTTCCTGCGACACAAATATATCCACTTCCGCCTGGCCGAACTCCCTCCATAGGAGCTCCACCACCTCTGGGTGGAGCCTCCATTCCCCGGGCCTCAGCCCCTGTCTAGACAGGATGTCTGCTTCCTGATTGAGGTGCCCAGGGATGTAGACTGCTCTGATTGAGAGGAGCTTTCCCTGAGCCCACAGGAGGATCTGGTGCGCTAGCCTGTAAAGTGCATGACCACTCATGACCACTCCCCAGCCTGTGAGGGAGGTGTCCGTCGTTAGCGATAAGGAGCCCCCAATATTGGGCCTTGAGACAGGAACCAAGGTTTCTTTCACATGTCTAAGGCACGTAAGCATCGCGGCGTGTCCTTGATCATGCAAAGCGGATTCCCCCTTGGGGAAAACCCCTTGGTCCTGAGCCACTACTGCAAGGATCTCATGTACAGCAGGCCAAAAGGTATCACATTGGACGCAGCTGCCATCAGACCTAACAGTCTCTGAAACTGTTTGACAGTGAGCGACTGGCCTTCTCTCACTCCCCTTATGGCTGTAAGAATTGCTTCAGTACGGAGACAACTGTGCCTGCATCGTTATCGAATTCCACACCACACACAGATAAGTGGTCCTCTGAAGTGGAGAAAGCACACTTTTCTTGGCGTTGAGCCGTAACCCCAGCTCTTTCATATGGGCGAGGACGACATCTCGATGCCGAGCTGCCAACTGCTCCGATTGAGCTAGTTTCAACCCATCATCGATGTAGTTGAGTATGCGGATGTCCTGGAGTCGCAGCGGAGCCAGAGCAGCATCCACACACTTGGTGAAAGCGCGGGGTGAGAGTGACAGGCCAAACGGAACAACTCGTCTATCTTGACAAACCAGTCCTCGGACCTGATTTGAGACACGATCTGTTTGATAGTGAGCATCTTGAACCGAAACCGTTTGATAGCGCGGTTCAAAATACGTAGATCTATGATTGGACGCAACCCTCCATCCTTCTTCAGAACGATGAAGTAACGGTTGTAGAACCCTCACTCTCTCGAGAGACAAGGGACACGTTCTAAGGCCTCCTTTCTCAAGAGAGTGTCTACTTCCTGTTCCAATACCAGAGCCTGCTTGGGGCCTACTAATGTAGGAATGATCCCATTGAAGTGAGGTGGTAGAGAACCGAACTGAATTCTGTAACCTCTCTCTACAGTATGCAGGACCAATTTGGCATTTGGCAGAAGTTTCCACACTGTCAGAAAGTCTACTAAGGGAAACAGTCTCTCGAGACTGGCCTCTGGTGTCGTTAGAGGAGCCACTTCGGTGCCCTGGAGCAGATGACTGGCAGGGAACGACCGACCTGACTGCTCTAGCGCCCTCACTTGAAGGGGCGAGCTTTCCTGTGCTGTACCATCGCCGGGCGGCAGCTGAGCCCTGAGCCCTGAAGCACCGGGGGTGGGAGGGGTATCAGTAAAACTCCCTGAGGGCACTGAGGAGGATCAGGCACCGTATACCGAGCTGTGTACCTCTCCTCTCCAGGGTGGGCTGACCTCGGGGTCCTGATGATGGAATTGTCAGGGCCGCTTGTCCGAGGTCCTCTTCGACAGAATAACGGTCCGCAGATCCGCTTTCTGTTTAGAAGAGCCCGACCGAGAGCGCCGCCCTGCCCCCTGCTCTCTCTGCGATGGGGTACGGGTCGAAACGTTCTGTTTCTGGGTCTGGCGATATAAGGAGAGGAACGGCTGGGATTGCTCCCGCTCAGCAGTCCCAAAGACCTAGGAGAGGCGCTGGAGGAAAGCGCTGGAATGCCACCTCCTGATTCTTTGCCTCCTGAAACCTCTCGACGACGGGAGAAGCTCACAATCATGTACAGTAGACCGTATCTACTGAAGAGGCCAGAAGGCAATAGCGGGGCATCCAGCAGGAAGAATCTATCCTTATCTTGTAGCTCAGACAGATTCAACCACAGGTGCCGCTCCGTGGCCACCAATGCTGCCATTGAACGGCCAATGGCTCTGGCCGTTTCTTTGATGGCCCGAAGCGACAGGTCTGTGGCCCGACGTAGTTCGGCGACTACGTCGGATTCTTCTTCCTCCCTTTTATCCAGGTCTTTTAGCAGGTCGGCCTGGTACGCCTGCAACACCATCATAGTGTGCAGACACGCACCGGCCTGACCTGCTGCCGTATAAGCTTTCTCAACCTGGCTGGATGTCAGCCTTACTGGCCTGATGGGAAGCTTCGGGGCCTTCAGGGACAATGCTGAGGACGGGGAGAGATAGCCCCATATCCCTTCTCATTCAGCCCCGAGATGTCAGAGTAATTTGACACAGTGGGGCTGAAGAGTCGGGACAAATATGGTTTCTCCCACGATCTCGATACCTCAGCATGGAGATCAGGGAAAAACGGAAGGCCCCGTCGTGAAGGCTGTGATTTTGATCTTAGGAAACACTTGTCCAATTGGCTTTTGGGAAGAGCGTCCTGTTTCTCGGCTGGCCACTCAATATTTAATTTGGCTACAGCGCAAGTCACAACCTTCACGAGCTCCTCATATGCAAGGGACTGTGGTGATGAGTCCACAGTCTCCTCCGTGTCGACGCTCATCACATCAACCTCCTCAGAGGAAGACAGATGAAGCGTTTGGCTCTCTCTCCGGGTGGAAGAGCCGTAGATCTAGCGGGTGAAGACCGAGATAAGGACGAGCCCGTCTCGGATCCCTTCGCTAAATCCACTTGCGACCCTCACGATAACAGCTCGGCAACAGCGGGGCCGGACCCAGCAGGATTGCGAACCTGGCCACTTTCATCGAAGACGGCCAGGCAGGAGCGGAGCACACAGAGCGGGAGAAGCTCACAATCATGAAAGTCAGCCTTCTCGAGAGCTGACCGTGCATGCTCCGCTCCCAAACAGACGACGCACAAATTTTTATTTGTAAATGAGCTTTGTTGTTATTGATCATCTTCTTTGCATGTGAAATGAGTAACATATACCACATAAGCGAATTGGTACAAACCATTGACAACTATCAACAGTAGAGCAAACTGTGAAGCTCATGCGATCTACCACATGATACAGTTGGATGATATACCCACTAGTAAAGATTAAGTCACTTTCAGTGTACATGTTCTGCATAATGGACATCTGACACTCATGTTTGCAGACCTACAGCTTGGTTCACAGGGTAGAACAGCGATATACTGATGTGTGTTGTTTGCTGTAGGGTCCGTCTCGTATGAGGCTCTCAAAACCAGTGATCGCAGCAGTCAGTGGGTACGCTGTGGCTGGGGGTCTTGAGCTGGCCCTGCTGGCTGACCTGAGGGTGGTCGAAGAGAGCTCCATCATGGGTGTATTCTGCCGCAGATTTGGTAGGTATTGTTTTCGCTTTTATTGTACTTAGATGTGTTATTTTGCTTAAAGTTGAGGTAGGAGTTAGTGATGTCCGGTTCGCGAACGAATCGTTCTATTTAACCAGATCTTCTTTGTGAACCGGTTGAACCAGTTCACCAAATAGAAACTGAATCGTTTGAAACGGTTCGCGTCTCTAGTACGCATTAATCCACAAATTACTTAAATTATTCGGTGTACAAACGTGTCTGACACTCCCTCTGATGCGAAATAAACCAATATCCCGAGTTATTCAGTTACTCCAACAGTACATTGACTGAACTGCTGTGAAAAGAGAACCGATGATGGGATGAGCACGAGCAGAGCAGCTGATAGACTGAGCATGAGTGCAGCGAACGTACACGCCCACTGCTAGTGGTTCTCGTTATTGAGTCAAGAACCGGTTGCATCGGTTTTCGGATCACCGGTACACTGAACCGAGAACCGTTTCTTTCGGACACGTCCGATTTGGGTACCGATGAGCTGATGATACTGCGCATGCGTGATTCAGCGTGAAGCTACCGAACAGTACATGATTGCCTACCAGGGCCGGATTTACCTCTTTTTGTGACATAGGCAAAACAAATTTTTGGGCCCCCCTTCCCTATTAATATAATAGGCCTAATATTACCACCCAAGCTAACAAAAATATTTCTTAACCAGTGGAAACCGTTTACAGTGTTTACTATCGCAATAAGCGCTTGCGTTGAATGTAGTTCTTAATTTGTTTGAGAACTGAGAAAGACCATCCCATTAATAGGTGCGGTGATGTGGCCACATAACCACTTCGGGAGTGCATTATTTCTCTAGTAATTTTAACGGCCTGGAGACACAATCACACATCAATTGTTCAGATGATTTGTTTCAAGAAATTTGACATGTTTCTGTCCTGAAATCTCATGTGTGTTGAACTAGATTATTTTTTACGCACCTCATCCCAAACCTTCCGTTGCAAATTCCAAAACGTCATTTTAGAGCTAATAACAGAGGCTTTAGCCATTGATATGCAGGCTAACGAAGTTATTAATGCAGTCTAACACAGTTAATAGCGAGAGAAAGCAAAAGAGAGAGAGGGAGAGAGAGATTAAGTGCATGTGAATACGTGCGTCTGTGTGTCTCTCAGCAGTATTCAGCAGCAGTGTCTACTAATAGCGAATCTTTAAGTTGAACTGCTTCAAGAACCTCGCTACTGAGAAATGTCATGTATAGCTTTCAGCTGTGAAACTATTTTATTGATAAATTCGCGGGGCAGCCGCAGCTCTGACAACGAGTTTCTGTTCACGTCTCCGCGTGTGTGCGCGAGTGTGTGTCTGTACTTTGTGTGCGTCTGTGGGAGAGAACGGGAGAAAGAAAGCGTGATTGCCGTACATAAAAAAAGGTTGAAGACATGGAAATAGTTTGTCATTTTTACCCTATTGTTTGCAATATTTATTTGCTCAATGTTTTCTGGGGTTTTGGTTCTTTTACTGTTGTACAAAAATATTATATTTCTCTTCATTGTGTTTGGACCCCCCTGGACGAGCGAGCATAGGCATGTGCCTATAATGCCTATGCGTAAATCCGGCCCTGTTGCCTACTATGACTGACACAGCACGTCTGAACCGAACTGGTTCTTTTGGACAACTCATTCTGTGCTAATGTTATGAGCTTGAGTAAACCGAGGACTTGAATGAAGGGCAATCTGGCGAAATATACGTTTATTTAATAACAAATAAATCGCATGGATTATGTATAGTAAGTGGATTATGGTTTCTGCGCTGATGACAACTAATTTATTCACTTTATATCTTCAAGACTTAAATCCTCATGCACATCACTGCCTGTACCTGTATTTGGCTGCTTAGTTGCAAAACGTAATTGTAAACTTTTCAGATCATGATTATGTTTTAACTGACTGAAGTTATGATTACTGGCTTTATATATTTGAATGTGTATTTTTATCCCGGCCCGGGACGATAGACTTGATATCATTACGTCATCGCGAATGACGTCATTACGTTAGGGTGTAAAAGAACCGATGAACCGGTTTTTTGAACCGGTTCATTGAAACGAACTGTCCGAAAGAACCGGTTCGCGGAGAAGAACCAGACTTCCCATCACTAGTAGGAGTTGTTTGTTTGTTTGTTCATACCTACAACTCTTTGTAGAAGGGGTTTGTGTTTGGGAATTTTTTCTTCTAAAAAAAATCTTGAAGAAAATCCTGATATTAATATAGAATTACTTGTTGTTTAGGTAACAATGTTGTTTGAAACAACACCGATATATATGGTAACATCTAAAACAGTTAAATGTACATAAAAACTACAATTTGAATAACTTTATCACATACATTTTTTTGACAAAAACAAAACATTTTATAAAATCATAAACCTCACATGATAATATAACATACAGTGTTATATTTGGTCTGAACAAAAGCAGTGAGTGAAAATGCATATTAACTCTTGCTTAGTAATAAATGTTTACTACAGTGGTAGACAATGACTTCTTTAACCCCCAAAATCAGCATAACCAAACACAGTAGATAAATGGTACAGCGCGTCAAAATTCAGGGCTGTTGCCAGGAATAACCAGGTGGCAGTGAGACAAGAGATGCTTACACACATACAGTACATGTACACACGTCACACATGCAAGATTGTCAAGCATGAGAAAAACAAATGGAACAATATAAATCCGCCAAAATATTCACTTAGATTAGTTAAGTGAAAGCATGTTGCCAAATAACATGTACCTCCAGCATACTTTCTCTATGCCAAAAAATGTGAGAATATATCTTTTAAATGCTTCAAACTTAAAAAAAATTGCTTTGCGTGAGAAAACAGAGAAATATACAGTTAAAATTTGTTGTTTTTCATTTGATTTAGTTATGCTAGTTTTGCATCAAAAACAACATGATTTTTGGTAATCAAGATCTGGCAGCAACAGCACAGTTTTCTGGTTGGGCGAGCAATTCATGGACAGCTTTTCTTGCGCATGAAATCACCCACATGACAATAAACAATGAGAAATTGGAGCAGTAATGATGATTCATAGCAGTTGAGTGTAGGTGCCAAAGCGGTTGTGGATACACTTACCCGAATCCCTCCATAACGTACATATTTGCAGAAAATTGCCATTTGGCAAATAAATACTTTACAGACAGTTACATATGTAATTATGTAAGCTTTATGTTACACTTCAAATGACAAGGGAATTTATACTATTGTTAGTATTGATTAGCTAGTCCTTTAGCTCATTCTCTCAAATGGTTTGGTTATGCAGAACATTCACAGCTTATATGGACTGCATGCCCCTGGATTACCATATTCATGTACTATGATATTACCACATTGTACAGTGTTACTTGCAGGATTCTAAAAATGGCTGTATTATGAGTAATAAAATAAAATGTATCAATTTCAATCCAAACATAGTAAATTAAATCCTGCAATGCTAAACTATTGTAGACAGGCTTTGCAGTACGTAGAAAGAGAAGAGAAATTTGATGCAGTTTAATTCTGCGTGTACTAGTTTCTCTATGCTACAGATATGACCACAGTGTATATAAATATGCCAGCAGTGCTATAATTTACTGCCAGGAACTGATTTTTCCAGCTGCTCGTTTAAAACATAGAGGCATCATCATGACCCTCTCTCTTTCATTAAACCAAGCATCCGGGCATTGCCCACATGTGCCTGTGGACCCGTTCCTCAGACTGTCTGCCTCTACTGTACTTGCGCCACCCAGGAAGACGTGACGCCTGCTGTCTTTAAGTCTTCACCAGCATTCTACAGTAATGATTAGTAAAATTGTTTGTGAAATGAAAAAAAATTGTGGTGCTTGCTAAGAAAATTGTCTGCATTACTATTGTTTTTGTTTAGGAATTTGATGATCAAACCTATAACCCTTAAAAAACTGGCATGTAACTTTACATGCACTACTTGTGAGGCTTGAATGATACCTCAAATCATGTTTTGGTGAGGTATGCTATTACTTTTCTTATTAGACTTATAATTATCACATGGACGAAAAAATTATCAAAATCACATATACTCACTTACAAGGATGAACACAATCCATATAGAGAGCAGAATACAGTATATATTACTGAGAGTTAGACTCTTTTGAATTTGGCCTTTAAAGTTACCACCTACAATAACCTAGAAACTGCGTAGTAACATTCTAAAAAAATCGAAACCGCTTAGTAACCACATAGCAAGTCCCTGGTAACTACGCACAACACCATAACAATGGCATGCCAGAATTACTGCAGTCACAAGATTCTGACTTGCAAAAAGCATTTACATCCTTGTAGAACTTGTAATTACAACTCTGACATTACAGTTACATTACAGTTTCATATATCACTTTACCAAATTATTTCAAATATTCTTACAGTGTATAACAGCAAATGAGCCAAAACCCACAAATACAATGACTGAGCAAACATTGACAAACAATGACAATCAAAAGGATAAAAATTACAAACACTTTCCACAATTTTCCCACTAAATTACTCTGTCTCTGGTAATCTCTCTCTTGTTTTGGAATTAGCAACAGGTTTAGGATGAGATGTGTAAGAAAATAGTTCCTAAACAAAAGAGCATTTTAATGACAAAAACCTGACAAATGACTTGGGCTTCTTTTAACCAACTATAGTTTCATCAAACGCTAATAAAAGTTTCAATAAGAGTAAATGAAACCCTACTTACAATCAATGCAACATCTTTAATTTGAACCATTTCACATTCTTAAAGCTGCAGTCCATAACTTTTTTTGGTTAAAAATGACCCGAAATCAATATTTGAGCAAGTACATAACCAGCCAGTATTCGAAACTATCGCCTTTACATGTATCATTTTGATGGTGGATTGTAATCCAGAAAGGATTATGTGTTTATGAAACACATGTGAATGAAATTAAATTATATTGCAGTTTTAAATGTGCTTCTGATTACTGATAGCCTGGGACTACAAAATATTTGTATTTTAAAGACAACCAGTTCGAAGGGAGCATAATTTGCTTTTTGGGTTAAAATAATTTCTTAATATGAAATTTGAATAGTATGACAATTAGAGATTAGACTGTACAGACATTGAAATCTACACGCTAATACACACTATACTCATAGTCACGCAATGCTGATGTTGCTAACATTAATAATTTGAGAATAAAGTATAAATAACAATAATAATTATTTGCATGGTTTGATGTGATATGAGCTAACCCATCTTTAGATTAAATCACCATTGGTAGCGTGATTTATTGTAATGCTTTTTTCCTCAGTTGGTCAGAAAAAACATGGCAGACTTGTTACTTACTTGTTCAGATGACAATATACGGTGAAACTTCTTATTTGTGTCATGTATTCCAAGACGTAGGCTAGAATCTGTGATTGCGAAGTACAGTAAATATCCACACCGGTGCGGTGACTGACTGCCACACATACTCCTCAAAACATTAGATTCATCCGCGCTGGAGCCGTGCCGACGCACAACCCAGGCAAGAAAGATAATTCCGCAAACAGCTGCAATTGCAGGTTTTCAAACAGAGATGGCGACAAAGAGGCAAAACTTACGGATTGCGGCTTTAATGATTTATCTTTATTGCTTGTAAAATAGTAATGAATCTTTCTTGATTTTCTGTTTGTAGAACACTTGCTATCTTGGGAGCAGGGCTGATGGGTGCTGGCATTGCTCAAGTGTCTGTAGATAAAGGCATTCACACCATTCTTAAGGACACTACACTGGAGGGACTCAGTCGTGGAGAGCAGCAAGTCTATAAAGGGTGAGTATTAAAGGGATAGTTCACACAAAAATGAAAATTCTGTCATTAATTACTCACCCTCATGTTGTTCCAAACCCGTAA
>NW_015538017.1:87679-88944 GCF_001515605.1 Sinocyclocheilus anshuiensis
ATCATTACGTCACGTCTGTAAACATAAAGAAGTTGTCCCGGCTACTAGGCTATCGCATATTAGAATGCTGCAGGTGTCCGATCGTTTATAGCCTTTTCTCACAGCAGCTGGAATAATTAAATTTATAATTTTGATGCGGATTGTAGGCTAATCCAGAAAGGATTATGTTATGAAACACATGTGAATGAAATTAAATTATATTACAGTTTTAAATGTGCATCTGACTGATCTGATTACAGATAGATGGGGTTACACTGTACTTACAAAACATTTTGTATTTCAAAGAGAACGAGTTCTAAGGAACATTAAATTGCTTTTTGAGGTTAAAAGAAGAATTTGTTCCGATGACATTTGAATGGTATGACATTTTTAGATTAGACTACAGAAATTGAGTTCTACAGGTAATGCTAATACACACTAAATACACGTAGTCACACAATGTTGAGGTTGTTAACATTAACAATTTGAGAACAAAGTATAACAATAATATTAATTTGCACAGTTTGACGTGATCTGATCTTACTTTGCGATCGTTAGATTTAATCACCATTTGTAGCGCGATTTATTGTAATTATTTTTTCCTCAGTTGGTCAAAACAAAAGTGGCAGACTTGTTACTTGTTCAGATGACAATATCTGGTGAAAATGCTTATTTGGGTCATATATTCCAAGACGTAGGCTAGAATCTGTGATTGCAAAGTACAGTGAATATCTACACTGGTGCGGTGACTGACTGCCACACATTCACCTCAAAACATTAGTTGTGCCGATGCACAACCCACGCAAGGAAGATAATTGCGCAAATAACTGCAATTGCAGGTTTTCAAACAGAGATGGCGACAAAGAGGCAAAACTTACGGATTGCAGCTTTAAAAAAAAAAAAAAGAAAGAAAGAAAACAGACAGTGGCTACATAGTTTTCAACCGATTTATGAATAAAAACGGGAAGATAGCTCTCCACTTCACATTGTCCAATGAAATTTGAGCTTGTTTAAAACGCACACAATCTATAGCAACTCAATGGCAATAACATCTCAGACTATAAATAAAAATAAACAGGCATTTTCCAAAACAGAAATTTTGAGCCATTCATTACTAATTTTGAACATGCTCGTCATAATAATTATGATTCAAAAGCATGTTGTTTTACTGACCACAATATTATTGTTGATAATTGTTGAAAGAGGGGCATATTTGATTAAATTGGGGAAAAGGGCAGGGGCTTGAGCCCCCAAATCACCCCCCCCCCCCCCCCACTCCGCCTGCC
>NW_015538017.1:89131-94222 GCF_001515605.1 Sinocyclocheilus anshuiensis
AGCCCCCAAAACCCCCCCCCCCCCCCGCACATGCCTGCTGCCAATAAAATATGTGAACAATGACTTGAGGTGTGGTAACCATGATGCAAGTAGAATAATTGGCCTGTCATCAGTTGCAACTTACATATTTCTGTTTAATAATTCCTATCATTAATCTGTAAATAATCAACATGAACAGCTCAGAGTCTGGGTTGTCAGCTAGTAATGCACCTTATCATCCATATAAACATTTATAACAGCCTAGCAAATGCATAGCAACTTCCTAGAAACATGCAACTGTATAGAAACATGTTAAAAACCACAGCTATGCAACCACATAGCAACCACCCACAACATCCTAACAATCACACAGTAATATAATATACATCACTCAGGACATCTTGGTTAAATATGTAGCAGATATGTAGCAAATCCCTGGCAACCACCTACAACACTCTATCAACTGCATAGCAACTTGCTCATACATACTCAGTACAGCTTAGCAACCACTAGCAATATTCTGACACTGAGGCAGCGACTTGCACAGGCAGACACCACACATTTTCTCCAGAAAATTTTATTTATTCCTGAAATCATGAACAAATCAAATAGATTACAGGATATGATATATTTATAGTCACATTACACTTCTGATTGGAGCATCTAACATGTAACCATTCCCTCAACCTACCAAAATGTTTTGTCAACAAAGTGTATGTGTTATTTTTGCCACACATAGGTTCCTGTGGCCATTCTGCTATGATTGAGTTTAAATGAGCACTATCATTTGGAGACTTTTTCTCCCAGAACAAGGCTAACCCACTTATTTCCTCTGAATTTTCCTCACTCTCTCCTGTACTTACCCACAGTACACAGCAGGCCCTTAAACACCATTCATCTCACATAATAGATGTCTTGGCCACCATCAGTGAAAAAGGGTTTATTTTAACATCCTGCTTGTAGGTTTTATTTTACCTAATCTTGTTTTGGCAAGTGAATTTTAGGGCTGTATTTGGGAGACCAAGATGGAAACAGCCATGGGGAATCCCTCATGGTAAGAGACGAAGAGAAAGAAATGAGAAAGAGATGCAGATGGGGGAGGTTACCCTGGGAAAGGAAAATATGCTACCAAAACTGACTGAAATCTCTCTGATGTGGCCAAATACTTCCTGTTGTGTCTTCAGATACTACACTGAGCCACCAAACTGAAAGAAACAGCCCTTTTAAGTGATTCAGCTAGTGCAGTTACAAATTAAAACCCAAGGGAAATAGTGTTTGACTGAGTAAAACGTTATGTAGTTTTTAGCACATTGGCCATATAATGTACCTTCCTGGTCTTATTGTGCACAGTTTAACAGTGCATGTTATACCAAATAAATTTTTTTTTTTAATAAACTTTCATTTAAAAGTAATAACTTTGGACACATTTAAAACTACTTTCTTTTTTGGCTGACATCATATATAGCTATTTAGGCTTTGCAGGTAATTTGACAAAAAGTGTTACCATTGGGATATGTCAAAATGTCCTAACCTGACCTAGGTTTAAAAAGTTTCTGGACGGGAACTTCACTGGAACGTCACATTCAAGTCTGATTCCATTCTGTTATGGAATGCCTGCTTTTCATGGTCCAGTCATTGTTTTCTCATTGAATATTGTGTTTCACTTGGACAGTTTGTTCCCAGCTCAAATGAAATGCAGTACATTTATCAGAGATCAGAAGATCTGTGAAATCTGAGTTTATCATTTTTAAGAGGCCCTGACTGCACACATTGTATCTAATCCAACAGCCCAGGTGGTCAAATCCAGTTGTTCTGAATGCAGTTTCCATTCGTCCACCTCAGCCACCAGAGCGGCTGCCAACAACTGAAATGACTCGACCTTTCTCCGATTTTACAGACATTCTCCTTCAACCTTCAGATCCTTCCTTGGCCTATAATTCTTGGACTCAGAAATGCAGATTTAATCAAATATGTTGACGGTTTTGAGTTGTCTTGAGAATGGAAGACTTTCTTTAATGCATTCATTTATTTGAATTGAATAGCTTAATGTGAAATGAACTACATTTCAGGTTTATCCATTAGGGATTTATAAATATAATTAATAAGGGACAGGTTTTGTATCATTGTCGTGTTGGTTCTGATTTCACAGACATGTAGACAATTTCTTAAAGCTTCTCGTTTAGCTTTTGTTGCGTTTGTGTAATTGTATAGTCATGTGTGCGTGTAAAGGTTTTTTTCCTGAGCTCTAGTGTGGTACTGTGGTCTAACACGGCATTAACCCAACACCACTGTGTGTGCAAGCTTGCGTCGTAGGCCTTATTGGGACTTTGATGTTCTGTGGATACCAGTATCACCAGCATGAACACATACAGGAAGACATAAAAGTTAAACCGCAGGCTCAGGCTTACACAGACAGATCCATTCATTCAGTCAAACACCTGAGGTGAACTGAAATCACTCAGGTGCTAATGCAGGACTAGTGACAGGGAGTCAGTCGGTGATTTCTGTAAAGCCATTGTGCTACTTCAGTGTCTCCTGTGTGTGAGAGCAAGAGGATTTTGCACAATAGTGAAGGTCTGGGCATAAAGATAGTGGATTGATTTGAAGAGATGTATGGATTACTTTAACTCACAGTCACATCATTTTGACCAATAAATGTGCCTGCGAAACCTCTAGTCTCTTAATAGTGCCTGTACACAGTGGTGTTCACACAAGCTTTTTTTTACATGCAACCCAATAATCTCTTTATAATCAGAATGATGGCTCAATCAGACAGATTCTAATTGGGAATCACCGCCATCAAACTGACTAAACTCAGTCCAGCCTTATGTGTACACAGAACAAGCAGTTCTGTATTGGATGACGGGGATGCCTGTCCCAGGAACCAGCCAGTCCATCCAATCCACCAGCATGAACCGGGTGCTAGTTCAGAGCCAGTGCTATTGCCGGTTCGGAGTTGGTTCAACTGGCGAGCCTTCTAAGAACCGGTTTGCCTTTCCACGGGCTAGAGAGCCACCACAGAGCCAGGTCTTAAGTCACTGAATAGTCTCATCTTTCCCAGTAACGCTAGCATGGCAGCGCCATACACAACAAGCTTGTACGAGATGCATCAGCGCCATGCAGACCGATCGGCGCACGACACCAAAGCACAGCGAAAGCGATCCAAAAGCATAAAAAGAGTCGTCTGCTTTCCAATCACTCCCGCGGCACACCGACCGGTCCGTGCAACGCCGATGCAGCCCAAACAAGCTTAAACACACAATCAACAAGGGTGGACGTTGCATTGCTATTGATGTTCATGGCTGTACGAATCTACATCAGCATCCAAACATGGCGAATTCAACGTGTTCGTGTTTAGCTGCTATTTCAAAAATGGTGGTCAAAAGTTTCTGTTCATCTTGTTGGTCACGGTAACCCCTGCCCCTGACGCATGCAGTTCTTACTTCTAGACAAGCAATGTTATGGTGCTACTTACGAACCACTTTTCCTTGTTCGGAGCTGGTGCTTTGTGTGTCGAAAGACAAAGAACCTATTTGAAACTAGGCCCTGGCTCCGAACCAGCACTTAAACTGCCTTGGTGGAAAAGGGGTAACAGGGATAAGTGGAGTGACGTGAAGTGAAGTGACGTGACATGTGGCCAAGTATGGTTACCCATACTAGGAATTAGTGCTCTGCATTTATCCCATCCAAAGTGCACACACACAGCAGTGAACACACACACACCGTGAACACACACCCGGAGCAGTGGGCAGCCATTTTTTTTTTGCTGCGGTGCATTTTTAATGCGTAGCTTTAGGGTACATATAACAGAACTTACAGAAATTTAAATTTGGATTAGATTAATTTGGATTGACAAAAAAAGAGTGCATGCAAACATTATATCTGGGGTGGTATACTCAGAGGTACATGTTTGTACCGTACATACCCCTAAAGGTATCATATATACTCCTCAAGGTACTAATACTGTGTGTACTCTTAAAGTATTAATATGCACACTGTAAAAATGTACATTTGAGGGTTTGGCCACACTGATTCCTAAATGCACTTTTTTCTTGTTTGTCAAAAAATCCCTTGGATTCTTTAGATGGTCAGCTGGTCAAACCTAGATTTGGCGACTCTGGTTATTTAATTAATATTAACGTGAACGTACCTTCATTCCTCATTTGGATTTCTTCAATTTATGGATTCTACACTGCCTCTGCTTTAAAGACTTTATAGGTTCATCTTCTGAAACAGATGCACCTCATCACGTCTGATGTGTGTCATCTGCATGCTTGCAGATGTGTAATAGAGATTGAGGACTGACTTTCTGAACGACATACTTGAGTAATAGGTTAAAAGAGCAGAGGAAATATGGAAGGATGTGCTTACTGAAAGAAACTCCCTCCCACCTCAGCTCAGGCTGCCAGATGTGTAGTGTGTTGACTGAGAGGACAGATGATTGGAAGCATATACATCCACTCATTATCTCTCACCCTCTCAAGCCACTATATGGCTGCATTATTCCCATAACCCACTACAAGAGGACTTTAGGAGAAAATATCATTTATAGAATGTGGCAGTAATGATGCTAGTTTAAATTGGCAGAAAAAAAGAGAACAGAGGGATTGCTGGTAATTAGACATGTATTCAGAACCCTTTGTTTTGTGCACTGGTTTGGGTGGTTTATGAGGAGACACATTTGTATAATGGCATGGGTATGACACAGGTATTACAGTATGAAGGTGGTTTATGAGAACACCACCTGTGTCCCCTTAATACAAAAGGCTTTAAAAACATACTAAATTGTGTTTTTTATTTTTTGGAAATCTAAAAGTGCACAAAGTTTCCTGTGAGGGGTAGGCTTAGGTGTAGGGTTGGTGTAGGGCGATAGAAAATACAGTTTGTACAGTATAAAAACCATTTTTAGTGTGTGTGTGTGTGTGTGTGTTTGCGTGTGTGTGTGCGTGCGTGCGTGCGTGTGTGTTTGTAAAACAATGGTCTATGTACATATAAATAATATTAATAATAATAATTTTATTGGGGTTGCTCTCCTATATTCTGACTGATACTTGTTACAAGATAAGTATTTTTACATATGTGACCCTGGAGCACAAAACCAGTCTTAAGTCG
>NW_015538017.1:94544-95149 GCF_001515605.1 Sinocyclocheilus anshuiensis
ATTCAATATTATTGTGCTATTTAAAAAAAAAAACTAAAATACCTAAAACCATAATCTAGAATTTAACATTCTACAAATGAAATTAGACTGCAGAGCTGAATGTAGAGCTTAAATAAAACTTAAAAGCTCATAAATATTAATTGATTCCCTGATGTCACATTTGCCTAGTAGTCCATAAAAGTAGCTAGTAATTAATATATCAATAGTGATTTAATCAATTGGGTGTGATTTGATCTAATCTTAGTCTAAATTAGATCTATATATTAGTAATTCTTAACAATATAAGTGATTTAAGTCTATGTTAAATTATATAAAAATTTGTAATATCAATATGAATTATGTTTTACTAATATTAACTAATATTTAACTCATATTTCATATTTTTGAAAGTCTGCTAATTCTCAAGGCTGCATTCACACACACACACACACACACACGCATATATATATACTGAACAAAATTATAAACGCAACACTTTTGTTTTTGCCCCCATTTTTCATGAGCTGAACTCAAAGATCTAAGACTTTTTCTATGTACACAAAAGGCCTATTTCTCTCAAATATTGTTCACAAATCTGTCTAAATCTGTGTTAGTGAGCACTTCTC
>NW_015538017.1:95993-111067 GCF_001515605.1 Sinocyclocheilus anshuiensis
TCAGTGTGTATATATATATATATATATATATATATGACCACAATTGAAAATAACTGCTTTCTACTTTAAAATACTTTAAAAGCTGAATTTTCACCAATTACTCTAGTCTTCACTGTCATGATACTTCAGAAATCATTTTAAAATAATAATTCAGATTTGGTGCTCAAGAAATCAATGTAACAGTTTTGCTGCTTACTATTTTTGTGGAAACGGTCACACATTGTTTTTTCAGGATTCTTTGATAAATAGAAAGTTCACAAAAAATACAGCGTTCTGGCATGAAACTCTAGATGGTGCAGTCCGATAGGTCTAGCTCAATCTGACCTGGTGACATCATTGTCACATGGCAGCTGATTGGTTCTCTCCTGTATCGGTAGCCAATGAGCTCGCTGCTCAATATTTAAAAACCTGGCTTTTGTTTGGTGTAGCAGTTGGCAGCGCACTTCAGAAACCCTCCACCTTCCCCAGCTCCACCTGTATAGATCTGCTATGGGGAGATTCATATATGCTATATGGGGGTTATTCATATGTGTTATATGTGCAGCAGCAGTATTCCTTACATGCTTACAGCAGCATGTTGTGGATATATTGTCAGTAGCAAGTCTCGGTACTTGCTCTGCCGCAGCAGCAGCAGCATAGCAGATCTATTCCGCCAAGACCAAATACATTAACATTGTCATGTACATTACCATGCCAATCCCTCTGAGAGTTGTCATGACAGAACAACATTTATTTATAGTTATAGTTTTTAGTTTCAAGTTTATTTGTCATGTGCGCAAAAAGCCAGTGACAAATTGTACATTGAAATGGCATGGGTATTCAACAGCAGTACAATGCAGGAAAAATAGATAACTTTTACGACATCATAAACATCTTTACTCTTATTTTGATCAATTTAATGCATCCTTGCCTAATAAAGTATTTTATAATAAATAAAGTAATATCTTTCAAATAAAAAAATCTGACCTCAAACTACAGCTGTAGTATATACTGTATCTGTGTGTGTTCATTCATAATTCACCTCCTACCAGTTAATCCTCAGCTCCTCTGTGTCTATAAGCCTTTTTCTGTTTGTCTCACACAGGTGTGCCATTGATTGATGGGGGTACGGTGAGATTGCCACAGCTGATTGGTCTCTCGCGAGCACTAGATCTCATCCTCACAGGCCGACCGGTGAAGGCGCAAGAGGCTTTAACATTTGGACTGGCAAACAGAGTGGTGCCTGATGGCCAAGGTACACATACAGTACGCTCTGAAACTTGCTTTAGCATGATGAAGCAGTTGATCATAAACCACTTGAAATACATTTTATCTATGTTGAAATAATATCATTGATAGTTAATTAGAAAAATGTGTTAGTGGGTGTTCTTGTCACATGACTAATCATAATGTGGAAAGTTTTAATATGCAAAAGCACAAATGACATTTGAGAAATTCATTTTAATTTAGGTCTGTTTCTCAAACAAACCTGTTGTTTTGCTTCAGAAGCTTTGGAATATAGATAATCGCTGTATGTATTATTACGATTTTTATATTATTAAAAATTATAGAGTGTGCTTGTGGTATTCTGCTATTCTATATTTTTACACTTTATGAAAAAGAACAGTGTGAAGTTGAGCATTCTGCAGTATATCTAGCCTATTTTGTGATCTATACACAAGAAAGTCGTACAGGTTTGCAACGATGTGATTCCCTCTAACTCTCTCTACCTTTTCTACAACATGCCAGTGCATCTTTTGATGCTGTACTGTATATGTACAGCGAGGTTAGATGAGATGAGCTCAAAGCTGTTTAGAAATACTGTTAAAGTTAGCACTTCAGTTTCAAAGTCACTCGAGTGGACTAGAGCTGGAGGCCAGAGCTTTCATGTGCTACACAGAAGGACAAAATGAGTTCATATCAGAAGGAAATGAGTATGATTGGAGGTCACACATTATGGTCAGCTGAAAAAAAATTTGTTTAGGAGTGTCACATCTTCTCAGTGTTTCTTCACATCTTCACATCTAACTGTCAGTCTGTGTGTATTTGTCTTAGCACTTCAAGTGGCTCTTGAACTTGCTGAACAGGTCAGCGCATTTCCACAGCTCTGTCTCCGTGCTGACCGTAACTCCGCCTACCACGCTGTCTTTGACTCTTCCTCCTTCACCCAGTCCATGCAGTATGAGTTTGACCATGGCCTGCCAGTCATTGTAGCTGAAGCAGTCACTGGAGCAACAAAATTCACCTTAGGTGCTGGGAGAGGTGGGACGTTCTCTAAGAGTAAACTGTAAATGGCCAGATGAACGGACGTGAGACAGTGTGTAACTAAATAATGCTGTATTCTGTAATTGTTATGAAACCAGTATGCTGTGACAATTTAAATATTAACTTGACCATTTTAAAACTTGTATATCATGAAGAGATGTGCACTTGCCTCAGATCAAGTTCTCATTAGCATTTTTTTTTTTTTGCTAATCAAATATATTAAAGATCATACTGAAGATTTTTTTTTTTTCAGGAGATTTGTCATGCAGGTTTGTAAATGCAGAACATGAGTGGTTTATTTTGCAGATGCTGTTATGTACTGTACACTTTCACTGATCAGCCACAACATTAAAACCACCCGCCCAATATTGAATAGGTACAACTCGTGCTGCCAAAACAGCTCTGATGCGGAAAGGCATGGACTCCACAAGACCTCTGAACATGTCCTGTAGTATCTGGCAACTAGATATTAGCAGCAGATCATTTAGGTTTGCAACTTGCAAGGTGTGGCCTGGCCTCCATGGATCGTATTTGTTGGTCCAACACATCCCACAGATGCTCAATCAGATTAGGCCACGGCAACACCTTGAACTCTTTGTCATGTTCCTCAAACCATTCCTGAACAATTTTTGCAGTGTGTCATGGAGCATTATCCTGCTGAATGAGGCCACTGCCATCAGGGAACACCATTGCCATGAAGGGGTGTATGTGGTCTGCAGAGGTGTAAAGAGTACCTAAAAACCATACTTGATTAAAAGTACAGATATCTTACAGTGAAAATTACTCCACTACACGTTACAAGTCACCAATTCCAAAAACAGCTTGAGGAAAAGTCGTAAGAGTATCTGATTTTAACAGTACTTAAGCATTTTACTTATACTAAATATAGGATCAAAAAATGCACTAGTCAAAGATACATGCCAGTGAAAAACTGTAATGTTGTTGAACAAATGGACTACAAACTGACTACTAACACCACGGGAGACAGGAAGTGACATAAAAGTCCAGGGCAAGGCACAGAGAGCATGAAACAAAAACAAGAAAGAGTTGATTTGTGAGGAGAGCAATCAAAATATATGTTCTAAAACCAAAATAAAACTGAACACCTCAAAATTACATAAAAACAATATCCTTCAAAAAGGTCTCTTCAGTGTAATGGATAAATAAAATAATGTATAATAAATAATATAATAAAGTAAAATTAAAAAGCCAAAGCCTTCTTGCACTGGCTGTGCTGGTTTGAGCCTCATTGCCGGCTGCAGTCTTGTCCTCATCTCATATATAAAACACCTGTGATTCACAAATACTTGCTAAGGAACTCGCATTCACATAAAGTAGCCTTGTTGAAAAGTTTGGGTGAGTAAGGGCAAAACGCACAAGATGCAGCACTATCAGTGACCTGTAATAGGCAGTATCACGTCTTTTGTAGCAGAAATAAACTGCTGCAGAAAAAGCTAGGTCCATGCAAAATGTAATGTGTAACTGCAACACTCATTTCAAATGTAGTGGAGTAAAGAGTACAGATACTCATTCAAAAATGTAGTGAAGTAGAGAGTAAAAGTTGCTAATATCTTTACACACATGCTCCTGGCCATCCATCTGATCTGAAACGTGATTCATCAAACCATGCAACCTTCTTCCAGTGCTCCATGGTCCAGTTATGTCGCTCACTTGCCCATTGTAGGTACTTTCGGCAGTGGACAGGGGTCATCATGGGCACTCTGACCAGTCTATGGCTATGCAGTCCCATAAGCAGTAAATTATTATGCACTGTGTGTTCTGACTGCTTTTGTATTATGGCCAGCAATAGGTTTTTCAGGAATTTGAGGTACAATGGCTCTTCTGTGTGAACGGACCAGACAGGCTTGCCTTCGCTCCCCATGTGCATCAGTGAGCCTTGGGCACCCATGACCCTGACACTGGTTCACCAGTTGTCCTTCCTTGCACTACTTTTGATAGGTAATAGTAACAACTGCATACCAGGAACACCCCAAAAGACTTGCCGGTTTGATAATGCTCTGACCCAGTCGTCTAGCTATCATTTTTTGGCCCAAGTCACACAATTTTGCTTACCCATTTTTCCTGCTTCCAACTCATAAAATTCAAGAACTGACTGTTCACTTGTGGCCTAATGTATAATCACACCCATTGATAGGTGCCACTGTAACAATATAATCAATGTTTATTTACTTAACCTGTCAGTGGTTTTAATGTTGTGGCTGATCAGTGTACTACAGTCTCAGTCCTCCAGGAGCAACCTGGAGTTCAGTGTCTTGATCAAGGGCATAATGGAAATTATCCTTACAGTGCTCAAACCTGCAAACTTGATTACCAACTCTCAAAAGTGTGTTCTTAAAATATTACATATATATATAAAAAAGAACAGATATGTGTGAGTGCATGTGTCTTTAAAGTGAGGCTTTGTCTAGACAGTATGATGACAGGAAAGTTAGTCTGTTAACCGACCCCACACAGACTCACGCACAGGTCATTCATCACGCTACTGACAGCCGATTAGCAACTGACCCTTGAAGAATGGATGAGTTCAAACATGAATGCTGCACGTTTGCATTCCTTAATGCTGCACTTTCCTCTCATCCTTTCTGTGATCGTACCCCCTGAAATGAATGTGCCACTTTTTGATCATTTCAAGTCAACTTCTTACAGCCATTTATTTTAAAGTGACCATGAAAACAAACAACTACCACGGCATCTTGCTGTTGCAGATGGTGCAATGGAATGTATGAAATGACGTGCTGTATGCACATTTTGTCTTATGGCTGTGTGCAAGTGTGTGTTTAACTCTTTCAGCTATCATTTGAAATGCATTTGCAGAGGAATGCTCAGCTTTTATCTTGTCACTGTCTGTTTCCTTTCACTGTCTGAGATTATTTCTGTTTTAAAGGACTAGTTGACTCAAGAATGAAAATTATGTTATTATTAATTTTATGTTCCTCCAAACCTCTATGTTTTTTTTTTTTAAGATTCTTAAAAAATAGCCAGTGCTTTTCCACAAAAGGGCAGTTCGTGGTGATCCAATATGTAAGGGAATAATACAGGTTATTTTAAAACATTAAAAGTTAAAACAACAACATCTGTGGTGTTATGTTGATTATCACACACACACACACACACACACACACACACACACAAGGGTTATGTTGAGGCACTTACAAGCATATGGAACCATTTTTTGGAAGAAGTAATAGCAATGTAAAACATTTAATATAAGTTGTTCTTGTCATTTTTACACTCATATGAGCTTACACTCATTCTTGTGTCAATTAAGTTTTAAAAGTTTATATCAATTTATACAGAAGCTATTTTTCACACTGTCACACTAACAAGCATATGTTTTACATATTATGCCTATATACTATTGAAACAGTAAGTATTTTAACTTCATTTATTTTTTGTATTTTGTTAAAGAAGAATAAAAATGTTAATTGAACAATTTATATTGAATCCAGAAATGTTATTCATTTCAACATATTTATATAGTATAACTGTATCTGTTGTATCTTATTATTTCAAAAGATTTTGAATATAGTGCACAAATCACATTAACTACTTTTATGGTGCCTTCAGTAGAAATTGAAGTCTATCCAGCTTCTGAAAAATTATATTATTTGTTCAATTTAAATTTAGCAAAAGTGTGTGTACCTGGTATCCCCCCGCTATGAGGACCAACTGTTCCCGCGAAGATGGTGACCTAATTTCTGACCTTGTGGGGACATTTTTTGGTCCCCATTATGAAAACAGCTTATAAATCATACAGAATTATTATTTTTTTTTTTTAAATCTGTAAATGCTGAAAGTTTTGTGTGAGGGGTTTAGGGTATGGGGATAGAAAATACAGCTTGTATAGTATAAAAATCATTATGTCTATGGCATGTCCCCGTAAAACATGGAAACTCAAAGTGTGTGTGTGTGTGTGTGTGTGTGTGTGTGTGTGTTTGAGTGATGGGCTATCAGTGATTGGACTGATGAAGGGACGGGAAGGGGGTGGCTGGCATTGGTTTGCATCGCTTTGATGCATGCTTTTCTGCCCCACTAGATAAGATTAGCCACTTAGAGATAACAACACATGGCCATTTTATCAATCTAGATCTCACCAGACACAACATAGCATGTGAATTTGTGTGTGTGTGTTTTCTGAAATCAGTCTCCATAACATAAACACATGAGCTCTCTCTCTTATTATAGTAAGTTCAGTGAGTTCTCATCTTTAAAGCATTGCACCTGACCCTGACCGCAAACATTAGTTTGCTGTCTATCTGTCTGATGTCTGTAATCTCAAACATCAGAGAACTCCTCTAAAAATACTGGAGAAAAACAGGTGATCAAGATTTTACACAAGATAAAACAATACAGTCAGGTTCAGTATACAGGTTGCGTGACTTGTCAAACATCTACATTTTTCAGAAAAAAATATATATTTACATTTACAATATATATTTTTGTAGTTTTCTTCAGTCTCATGCGGTTATTTTCTGTGTCGTTAGGGGTCACGCTTCGGCCATAAAATGACTCGATTACATAGCGTAAGTTCATTTACGATTTTGTGGTGAAATTTATAGAAAGAAGAAGAGCTGTAATCACTTGGATAATTACCTACAATTCTTATTTAATTTATGGTATTCTTTCACAGGCGAATTTCGGTTTATTGGCCTGCATGCCATGGTGTAGGCGTCTTCAAGCAACAAAACTAGAACGCCTTTGTTAGTCTAGAATGAATCAAACTGTCTACATTCTAATCAATGCATGAAGCTACAATACGGACAGTAAAGTGTCCTACACATAGTTCGCGTTCTGTTGTACACATGCGTGATGCGTTCGGACGTGTTCGGTAGTTGCGTCCTGTAGCTGATTTTAAGACGACATTAAAATAAAAGTAACATTAGAACGCCTCCGCGACAAAACTAGAACGCTTTCGTTTTAATAGACGAACATGAAACGCAACTTCAGCACTTACAATGAATGAAGTTGTATACTGTATGACATTATCATCGACGTGCTATTTTAAGTTGAATACGACCGCGTCGCGTCGCTCGTACGCAAACTGTAGACACCTGACATGAAAGCTGAAATTGTCATCTACATTTATGAAGAAGACACGTAGACGTGTACGTGAAGACGGGTTTGAGGATGTTAAAACTGTCTTGTAAAGCTCCACCTCTGGACGCGAACACTGGGGCGGGCTCGAGACGCGTCTATACCTGCTTCAGCCCCGTTATTTAAAAGCCTCTGAGACAGACTCACAAACACACTCTGTAGGAATCAGAGACTGATGTCAAATCAAAGAACTGAACGGAGAAGATATATAGATCGTAAGGAAATAATTGTTTGGAAAAGTGACGGATATATATATGTTTTTCTTTATTTATTGTTGTGATACCTACACTAAACTTAACAGTTACTTTTGATGGCACGCAGAGAAGTTTCAATCTGTCTTCTGCCTGGAACGAAGCATCACGCCGAAGAATTGATGGAGATTTTGCGAATTGGAAAAACAACCTGAACGACAACTGCATTTGTTTTGCACAGGATAACAGTGTTTTGCAGAGGCAGTTACAACCCAACGGGTTTTTACAACCTGATGCCATAGAATAACCTTTTCAGTAACTTTTTTATTCTGTAGGCTAGTTCTTCAGAAAACCATCTATGCACTAGTGCTTTAAAGAACCCAGAAACCAGCACAGATTTGAAGATTCTATAATGTAATCATGAACCTTTCAGGGAACCATGCAGTCAAAATTGTCCTTAATAAGAAGAGGGTTCTTCGCTGAACCTAAGAACCACTGAAGAACCTAGTTGTAAGATCCTATGGCGTGAAGCAGAAGAGTAGAGGGAAAAACACTGGCTTCCAAGTGGTTTTATATTTAGAAGTGAATACACCCTCATCATCATCATCATCACAGACTGGATGTAAAGATGACAAGCGTCTGGTTTGCTCTGCTGGGCTTCTTGTGGAGCGTTTATTTGGCAGGTAGTAGTTCTGTACTGGACGGATCTGAGCTTCAGCCCAACTTCATGCATCGGAGGTTACGGACTCGGGAGAAGAGAGAGATGCAGAAAGAGATCCTGTCCATACTGGGACTGAACCAAAGACCCAGACCGCATCTGAACAGCGGCAAATATAATTCAGCACCCCTCTTCATGCTGGATCTGTACAACAGCATGTCCACTAAAGAGAAAAGCGACGTGGATCAGTACAGATCACTGTTCACCACCACACGACCCGCTTTAGCTTCACTTCATGACACAGAGTTCCTGCATAACGCGGACATGGTCATGAGTTTTGTCAATTTAGGTAAGATTAACGTTTCCTTTTTTGCTCTTGCATCCATTTTGTTAAAGATTTTGCACAATGAGTTCAGTATCCATACGTATCACACTGCAAACCCTTTTATAAAAACGATAGCACAAGCACTCTTCAAGCAAATATTTCACAAAAATATACAGTAAATGATACAAAGTAGATATTGTATATTGTTTAATAAATGGAGATATAGTATTTGGGCACTTTTATGTTCATAGTTAATGTGAAGAACTACACCTGTGTTTGCTCTGTTAAGACATCTAACACCTGTATGAACTTGAGAACTGACTTCATACAGCCACTAAAAAAACTGTTGTCTAAAAGTTGTTCAAAATGGCTCAGAAAACGGTAGTTTGTTATCTAGTGTGATTACATTTAGTGTGTGACTTTAGTGAACAAATACTCATTTTGAGTTTTTATTTTGAGCAGGATATCTGCTTTGACTATTTAAAGCTGAACAAACATATTTTTGTTGTGCCGTTTTTCTTTTCTTTAAATACAATATGCTTGCTTTTATATTTTGTTATCTAATGCAATGCCATTCACACATTTTTAAGTTGTGGCCTTTGCCTTTTGTAAAACTTTTGCATGCACATGAAATTATTTTATATGAATACATTCTTCTATATTTATCCTAATAGTTTAAATGTATTTTTATGTATTTTTATTCTGCAGCTTGGAGTGCTAATGTTTGATTTAATTTAGATTTTTCTGTGACATTGTTTACTGTAGCTTGTAGGACTGAGGCATTTTAATTTTAGTGTTATAACCAAGAACTTTCGTTGGAGTGCACATTGTATTGTCAAGCACTGTCATGTCTCTTTGAGCTCACTGCGAAAAAATATCATAAATCATATTTTGCTCATATATCGTGGTAATTAAAGTAGCCTACCTCGGAGTACCATGATATGTTCATCTGTACCAGATGACTGATGGTGCTGCCTCAGTAGTTTTTTTGTAAGGTTTTGTTGGATATCGCCCTTCAACACTTTTTTAACTGACATCTATCAAGCTCATAGTGACCTTGAGCACAGTGTCAAACCACGGGTCTGTTCATGCTCAGGGATTCTGTGTGGTTTGCTTAAGTAAACACAGAGCTCATTAATGGAGGGAGCATTCGTGTCCAAAATTCACTTGTTTATGTGAACTTCCCTCTACGAGGGCCAGGAGTTGCCCAATTAAGTTAATTATAACAATACAAACTCTTCTGGCTCTGCTCACTGCAGCTATGGGTCAGTTGCCAGGGATGCTTTTGTGTGAGTTGTGACATTCTAGTTGTTGGCTGGGTTCATTTCAATGCTCATTTGTCTCTGTCAGTCTCTTTTATAAGACAATAAATGTGGTCTTTCTTGATCTGGTAGTGGTATTCTGCAATCAGTTGACGGATATTTGCCATTGACTGACACGATGGCCACATTTTCAGTTATTTTTGGAAATAAGCAGAATTTCGTTTCAACTGACCACCAATTTGTTACCCGAGACAGGCTTGAAGTGGTTTTAACCATTTATTTTTTTGTTTTGTTTTGTTCTAGACTCTTGTAAGGGAAGTCATATAACTTGTTTTATGTGATTTGTCTGTGATTCAAGTGGTGATTCTTCATGGTCATTTACTGCAGTCATCCGTCTAGAACACCTGTGACTCAGCTCCAAATGTAGGAGAAAAAGGAAGCATATTGGCATACAGAAACTGACCAGTGTTGTGACACATCCAGAAATAGCCAGGCTTCTTCTCACAGACATTTGGATAGTCAGTGTATCCTATGTGAATCATCTTATGACTGTAGGAACAGTAGTACAAATTTCCTTTTTATGGTGTGGCTTCATAAGTAGTCAGGATTTCCGCCCTAAAGAGAAACATCACTGGTATGTTGTACACAATTATTACCTGAATATTTAACAAAAGCATTGTCATTGTGACACAAAATGTCAGTTCTGTCACAATTGACTCAAATGTTAATCCTGTATGACTGTTACTTTTGTGGAGCTCAATGTTAGGCAGAATCTTCACAGTGCTCTTTTTCATAGTGAAAGAATTCAAAAATGAAAGCATTATAAAGCATATGACTCATGTAATATATTGGAGGTTTTCTATTTTTAAAATTGATCTGGTCCTTATGTTTCTAGAAAAACTAAATTGTATCCTAATTGACAACGTCACATCATACACATGGAATCATGCTACATGCAGATATTCACTGGAGCCGAACTCTGAATTTGACGGTTTTAAGTTTGAGTGATGTTTTTGACAGATTCAGGTACATTTAGAGTTCTTGATGTTCCTAAGTCTCCCAATTCTTCCTGACCAGTCTTGCTCTGTTTATAGTAGGGTAGAGGATGCCCTAAGCTTTTCTTGGCACAGAAAATGTTGAGGAAACTCCCATCTCTTGTTTGCACTGGTAATATTGTGTATTTGTCTTTTTTCTGGATAAGGGGGGATCTTCCAGTAATCCAGGGAAAATCCATAGGGAAAAAAGCATTCCTGCTTTCTCTCCTTTGGTCCATCATTGCCTTTTTCCACATGGATCTTTTGTGTTCACTCACATTTCCTCCTGTAACTGTCTCATACAAACATATACACATTTCAAACTCATTATTTTCCACAGCGCATGTCTTAAATAGAGCCCACTTAGCAAAGTCAACAGCCACCCAGGTAAGCTTCGCTTTAGGCCTGTAAAGTAGTAAAAGTGACCCACACACATAGTTTTAGGGGGTTTCTCAAGAGCTTAACAAGGTCTAGACAATCCTGGCTTCTTATAACTATATGAATCCTGTATTTCACAATGTGCTTTCATTTCGTTCTTCCGCTTTTAATAACGTCTTTCAGTGTGCTGAGCTCCAAATCTGTGCTGAGCTGTGTGTTGCACTACAGTGTGTTCTTAAACCCACATTTTATCACATAATTAGTTGGCCACAACTAATGTTTGCTGGTTATGCACAACATGGATGACCTCTTCTGAAAGACCGCCCGTGGATCACAGACACAGGGGGGCTGTATCACTTCTAGTCTGCATGTGGGTGTTAACATGGAAATTAAGGAAGGAAGACTGATAAGAACTGTTGAAAACGCAGCAAATGAGACTAATGGCCAGGCACAGATGAAATCTGCACTGATTTTGGGGGCAAAACTGGCAGAATTGTGGATTGATAAAATGTGGTAAAATGTGTTAAATGGAACTCAGAGTAATGCACTTTTGTTACCACATTTACAATTAGTCATTTAGCAGCAGCTTTCATCCAAAATGACTCAAAAAATGTTAGCTGAGAGCAGTATCAAATTAGCCCAGTCATGATGAAACTGACACAGACTTATTTCCATTCTCAGCGCATGTACCTGGTCTTCATGCGCACAATTCATTGGTGCATGTTATTCCAACCATCAAAATGTAAAAACTTGCTTTGCCTTTGAAAACAATCTTAGCTGTCTAATATTTCTCTGTCATTTATAGACCACCACCATCCGATCAATTCCCCATATATCAAATCCCTCTCTACTGTTTATATTTTTATATATCCTGATTCACAGCAATACATTTTTACAGAAGTGTTTCGGCATTACATTGTTGACTTTAAAGCTGCATTTTTTTAAATGAACAAAAATCAATTATTAAGAAATGCTTAAAAAAAAAAAAATCAGTGTTCAATCTTTCCTTGAATTTCCCCAGTGGTACCTTTATAATAATGACGCGTCAGATTTTGCGGTAAATATCAATTCCGTGTCTTTCCTTTTTGCGTCACATCTATAAACAAAGAGAAGGAGGTCCGGTTATTGCAATTTTACCTCTGTCATGTGGTGTATTTTTGAGAAAAATGAATATTTAACAAAATAATGAGGGTACTTGATTGTATCAATCGTGAATTGGAAAGTGGTCACTTAGATGGATGTGACTTCAGCCGAAAAAGAAAAGGCGAAATAAGTTATTACATTTTGATGCAAGATTACGAAGACAAAACTTTATATTAAGTGGCCTTAACTACTATGTATTTACATTTAAATTAATCATTTGGTACAATGCAATGTGTACATACATGTTTTTACATTGTACTTATATATTAAAAATACCTGCATGTAATTACATCTGTAATTCATTTCTGCAATTACATTTATAATTACACTGTTGACCCATCCCTGACACCTTAACCCACCCTTAAACCTACCCATACCAACAAACCTGTCCCTATCCTTACCCATATCCCACCTCAATAAGAGTGAAAAATTTAAGGGGGTCTGAATACTTTCCGTACCCACTGTAAAATGGGACCAAACAAAAAAAAAAAACGCATCCTGATAAAATGTTGGAATGTGTATTGATAAAGTAAAGAGTCCTTTTTGATTTCAGGTTGACTTTAAAGCAGTTTTATGTATGCAGGCCAAAAAGGGTGTAGTTATAATACTTGTCCTTAAACACTACATTTTTCTGATACTTGCACATGGTCCTTTCTTACATTCAGAAATTTGTTTTTTTGCTTTATTTTTTTAAATTTTAATTAACAAAATGGGTTTTGTTGTTCTTCTCCCTTAGCCTGTGGGCAGATCCCCTCGTTCTCTGAACTAAACTTTTTTGGACAGTGATTATCTGACAAGGAGTGAACGTTTTAATTTCAGTTAAACAGACACGCTGAAGTTGATGATCGTGAGGTCAGGAGATAAGCTTCTTTCAGGGAATGTCCTCTTAGCTTCAGTGTTAGCTGTGAAGTCTTGATGCTATCTCTGCGTCTCACGCCATAGCCGTCAGACATGCCCCCATAGCCGCCGGTTCCTGCGATCAGTTCTCAGGAATGTGCCGTTCTCTGCAGGTAGCTGCTCTCTTTGACTGAAGCATCTCGTGTTATCAGGGATCATATTGAATAAGGAATAAATAAGGATCTCGGAACAATAAAACTTGCCGTGTTGTTGCCGCTGGGCTGTGAATTTGTCAGATAAGAAGGCGTTTGTTAAACCGATGTGAGATGATAACCATAAACCCAAAATCTGATTACATGATAAATCACTTGTTGGATGGATCACATCCATGTAGCCATTTAGAAGTCACACGTCAACATTCGACGAATAACCCACACAAGAAAAAAGGGACTATACTGCCACCCCCTGCTTATTCCTACTAAGCCAAGTGTGGTATTTTTCTCTATAGCATGCTGATGGCCTGATATCAAACACGCTTAAAGCCAAGACTTCAACCAAGTCTGTGCTTGAAAGTGAAACGCTCGTGCACAAAGTTAGAGATGTGTGGACAGCAGAGCGTGACCTCCCTGTCAATCCTCTCGGGTTAACTTTTGACCCCAGATGAGGTCACAGCTGAGCCGTCACTACTAGGTTCCGACCTACAGGTATGCAGCATTTGTTACCATACAATATTATGAAATAGAATGATATTAGTCAGGGTAATTAAATAATTGAGTCATTTAAAAGTATTAAAAAGAATAAGAAAAAGATATGACATAAATGACATTTTCAAACAACAAAATTTGATAAAAACTACTGATGTAATTTGTAGACAAGAGTCATTAACAGCCATTTTTGGCATAGTAAGCATAAAATTAAGAGTGAATATATGCATATTTAAAAATATTATTTGCAAATAGTTCAAATTAATTTGCTTATAATACATTTTAGACATTTTTCTTTCTTTTACTTATTGACTTAAATTATTTTAAATGCTTAAATTGTTAAATTACTCTGACTAATATCATTCTTTATAACATTATGTCGTTTAACATTCTATCATAAATCAGTTGTCAAATATTAAATCGTTAACTACTTTTTACTCCATCTTTCCTCACACTCCTTCACTGTTAAAACCAAAGTGTTGTGCTGGAATTCACACTTGCCTTCTTTGATTTGAGTTTGATTTGAAGCTAATGAACATATGATTATGGCAGTATATGATTCGTATGTGATTTTAAAGGGGTCATATAATGCGATTTCTATTTTTCCTTTTCTTTAATGTGTTATGTAGCTATTTGTGCATGTATAAGATCTGCAGAGTTACAAAACTCAAAGTCTCCCACAAAAGGATTTATTCTATCTAAAAGAGAAGGCTGATCCAGACCGGGCTAAAATGCCTCGTTCAAACACGCCCCCACATCTCTACGTCACTATGTGGAAATATTTGCGTAATGCCGCCCAAATGTTCATGCAAAGAAAGAAGGCGTGGTTTCAGGAACTGCAGTAGTGTTGATGCAGCCATGTCAGGGAGACGGTGTGTGTTTCAGTGCGAAAGCAAAAGCACTTTATTTGGCCTTCCGAAAGTAGATGCAATGAGGAATCATTGGTTAAGATTTATTTACAACAGAACAGCACAACCCAGATGTTCGAATTTGTGCAACGCATTTTATGGACGACAGTTTTGTGAACCTAGGAGAGTACAAGGCTGGCTGTGCACAAAGGCTATTTCTAAAAAAAAATGGGTCAATTCCGACTTTGCTATGACAATCTGGCGCTTATTCTCTATCAGCTACTGTAAGTATGTTTTCTTAATTGTTTAAGTATTTGCTATTGACTGTTCAAATG
>NW_015538017.1:111635-111967 GCF_001515605.1 Sinocyclocheilus anshuiensis
ACTGATGGTAAAACTAAGGACATTATGTACTGTCTTTACATTTATGTTGAAAGCTGAAGCTCGCGATTATGGAACGGGGCGTTACATTTCCGATGCGTGATTTGGTGTTCGGCCAATCACAATGCACTGGGTCAGCTGGCCAATCAGAGCAGACTGTGCTTACAATAAGTACAATGTACTTATTGTGTTCATATTGTATTGTCATATTGTATAAGGATAGGGACAGGTTTGTTGGTATGGGTAGGTTTAAGGGTGGGTTAAGGCGTAAGGGATGGGTCAACTGTGTAATTATAAATGTAATTACAGAAATTAATTACAGATGTAATTACATG
>NW_015538017.1:112010-132924 GCF_001515605.1 Sinocyclocheilus anshuiensis
GAGCCGTTTTCTCATTTTTCCACTTTCAATATTAAATAAAAAAACGAATGATCGAATGATACACGGATTTAAAATGCTAAGCAGGTGAAGTGATTAGCTTATTCTAAAATGCTTAAAATGACATATTTCAGCCTCATTATATGAGCAAAATCCACATTAGATTGCAATGGGAAGTTATTGCAAACACTCAATGGTTATTTTCAGGGAGTTTTGAGTACAAGTATTGCATGTACACACGAGTTGTGACTCACTTATGGACAGTAACTGTAATATTTTTACTGCAATCTTATTTGTAATTAGTTCCACTACTCATTATTATTACTGTAAAGCGTTACTAGTAACAGGTTACTGGCCAACACTGGTCAACATTAAATGCAACTTGAACATAATTAAAAACAACAACAACAAGGAAATAGTGAAGACTCTGCCTCTTCATTCCAGAACACCACTGTACGCCACTGGTCTGTTACAAATATTATAAAGGTGTTCCAATCCGCATCAGTGGAAAAATGCAGACATTCAAGAACTATTAAAATAACTTAATGTCATGAAAATGATTTAGTTCCTGTGTTTTTAAACAAATAAACAAAATTCTGGAAGAAACGGATCCCTCACTCATATTAAACACATACTCTCTCCACCCGTGGCGGAATGTCACCCAGTGCCCTCCACAAGTGAATAGGAAATGTGTGAGTGCTCTGGAGTTATGGCTCCACTGTTTTCTTCAGACAGCAATGAATGTGTGTTCATTTAAAGGTCAGTAGCACAATGAAATGTCTTGTGGTGTGCTGAATCAGTCATCTAATGGGGTTACATTGTTTTAACTTTTAATAACTATCAGACGAAATGCAAAAAAACACATAAGCTGAATGTTAGTGGATGTGCTAACCTTGAGAACATACAAATATATACACACATGTCTACTGAGGCTGGCATTCACAGGTGTGGGGAAATTAAGGGCACTTGACAGTTACCGAAATAGAGCAATATTTATGAGATGTTGGACTGGTATTAAACGAGCATGGAATTGGTTAGTATTTACACTTAGAACATGTCCTACCTAGAGTTTCCAGGAGGAAGAAACCTGTGGAAGTGGATGTCAGAGAATACACACAGCAACAGAGAGAGAAAGGACATTGGCTATTGTACTTGCTGCTGTGGAATGCAAGCCACCAATATTTTGACTTCTCCTTTGGAAACAGCTGCGTTTCCTTTTTCAAAGATATTTTTTCCTTATTTATCAGATCCCTTGGGGGAGATCCATCTCTGCTGTCTGACACAGACTTCCTCCTCTAAATCTGTGCCACTAGCCAGCCCTGAGCTCACACACACCTGCTGCAGCACACACAGATGGCTCTAACAGGTCTCTCTGCCTGGCATGCTCACACAGACATAGACACACAGGTAGACACAGTTGTAGGAGACACAATGGCTCAAAACACACACCAGAGGTATATCAAGACCAAATAGGTAGCAGATTTGATGTTTCGAAGTGATGGAAAAAACACCACGTGGCATGCCACAATGGCCAGAAATGGTCCTGTAAGGTTTCAAACCCCTATCCCTAATCTTTCAAGTAGGCGTACCAGTTCTAATTAAAACTGGTGGAAAATTTCCATTTGTTTCCATTTTTTCCTATACTGTTCAAAATGGTTTGTACCAGTTTGTAAGTTAAAGTGAATGTCATGAAATGCAGTTTGTGTAGGTAGCTGTTTGTGCATGTAAACAGTCTGCAAAGTATGGACTTCCAATACCGACAACATATAGTTATAAACATAATACTGTTTACAGCTTTTTTAACACACACTCTAAGCGGTTGACCAGTCACAACAGACTGGACCAGCTGACCAGTCTGAGTAGACTGGGCTTTTCGGAATGGATTGCTGCAGTATGGACAAAAAATACTATGGAGTTCAATGGGGACCAGCAACTGTTTGGTTACCCACATTCTTCAGAATGTCTTCATATGATGCAAGTTGCCATTGTTGCCTTTTGTCCAATATTAATGCCAGAGAGGCTGTAATCTCCTCATATAAAAGATGCACACCTAAACAGTCAAATACATACAAAAATATGTCAAAATGCAAGTCGAATAGTGAGTATTCACGTAAGCAGTTCATAAACAGTTCAATATTCATTTTACTTTTTTACCTACACTACACTAATCGAAATTGGCATCAAGAATTGTGAAATTCACTGGTATCTAAAATATTGGTATTGTAACAATCATATTTTAGCAAAGAATAACACTTAAATGAAAAACTTATTTTTCTACTGTAGCCTATTCTGCTCAAGATAAGGAAAGAAAATGATGATGGATGGCAATACATTTATTGGTCTCCAATTTTTCATCATTATGTAATTCTCTTCATAAAGATATGCTTAGTTTTTCTGAAACTAAAAATTGGACAGATTTTGTTTATGTTTTGATAACATACTTGTTTTTATGAAAATAAGCCCAATAATCTTTGTTGTGTCATTTCTAGGCTGTGAGTGCTGAGGCCTGCATTCTAGTACTCTTCACATATCTCTTTTGTGACGTTGCCAAAGCACAAAGTACCATTAGTCCATCCCAAAATGTTTTGTCAGCTGTTCTCGTGGATTATGCCTTTATTAATGTTTCTATATGCCGAAAAGAAGGAAAGAATGGGAATGTTTATTTTCCAGACCATTTCCTCCATTTTATGGAATTTCCTCCTCATACAAAAAAGACATTATAATATTTATTGACAGGTTATTGGCTTGAGTAGGCACTCAAGTGAAAATGGATTTGTTTTATGCCTGTTAAAAGTGGAACAACTGATTCTTGTAATGTCTGTTAGCCTTTTGCATACGCATATGCAAAACCTAAACCTGACTTTAACCTGACTTTGTGCCTGAACTGTTGAAAACACACACACACACACACACACACACACACACACACAAAACCTGACTTTAACCTGACTTTGTGCCTGAACTGTTGAAAACACACACACACACACACACACACACACACACAATTCCTTTTTGTTCAGTATTCTCCTGACATGCAGTTATGATCATCTGACTGCGGCCATTCACCATGGAGATGATTAGCTTCAGATCGATGGCGTTGGTTACAGAGATGAAGAGATTGAGAGATATCAAACATCTTTTAACAGTTGCAATCATCACAAATTAGTGCTATTATCTAAATATCTTGCAAATACAGAGCAACACAGACAGATTTCTTTTCTTCCCATCTGAAATGTCAGATCAGTCCAATGAAGATTTGGTCCAACATACTATAAAAATACGTATTCCTAAAGGTCAGTACCACAAAATAAAACTGACAGGGTAATTTAATGCAAAATAAACCTGACAGTCCCTGATGTGAAGCAGAGAAAATATTACAAGGCAACTTGCCAAATAATAAATAAATAATAATAACTGGACATGAAATATTAATGTGAGTGTAAATTATTTTATTATGTAAGAATAAAGAAAGTGTAAAGAGACTTTAGAGAAATGAAACTACACAGCTGCAGGAAATGACTTGCTTAGGACAACAGTCAGTTATTGACCAATCAGAATCAAGTATTCCAGAGAGCCATTGAATTATCTTAATTAACTATTATCAGTTAATGGATTCTGTAACACTTTATTTTAAGGTGTCCTTGTTACACATGTTACATGTACTTACTATTATAATAACAATTAATTATGCATAATTACATGCAAGTAACCCTAAGCCAAACCCTAATCCTAACCCTAACCATATAGTAAGTACATGTAGTTCATTAATATTACTCAGTACACAAATGTATAATTACACTGTAACAAGGACACCTTAAAAGAAAGTGTAACCATGTATTCCAATTTGAAATATATTTTGTATTTGCTTGGAACAAGAAATACAACATGTTGTTACAATGCTTCATGTTCCTTCATAAACCACTTAGTGCAACTTGATGTATTTCATAAGGTTTCTGTTAAGGGAAGAGCATCATTGTCTTTAAACACAAGATCTAGTAAGTTTTCAACATTGTATAACTACAATTAAAAGAGCATGATCTCTATCTTAGTGTTCACACCAACCAATGGATCTTTATGACCGTGTCATCTATGGTTTGCCATAAACTGTTGCACCTCTTGCTGACCTCTGCGCAGAGCTCTGACTCCTGTAGTTACGCCTTTGATGATTTGCATGGGTCAGAGACTTAGATCATGGTTGTAGGAAATACCCAGAGAATGCTATGTCAAACCCCTGCCATCTCCCAGCTTCCCGAATACAAAACCCCATGAACCACGACCTTTTATCTACATGCAATGACCATTTTAAAACTGGGCTATTGGATTTTCATTAACCTAGTGTTAGTCCTGGGAATTTGTTATATTGTTCTTCATTTCCCACTTTTCATATACCACTCAGGGTTAATAAATAATATAGGGGTGTGTCTCCCAAAAGCAGTTGTTCCACTGTTAACAACATAGTTCAACAATTTGGTTATTCCCAAAACCATAGTTTCAATTAACATTCACAAATATAATTGCAAAGTTGTGTGGTGAGAACTACAGCTTTCGACTTGTGATTAGAAGTAGAGATCGACCAATATTCGTTCCGATAGATTTTTTCTTTTTCTTTTTCTTTTCATTAATCGGTTCCATTATCACTTTTGTACGGTGGCCGAGAAGTGCAAAGCAAATCACAATTCTGAAAACAAAATAACAAATTACAAACGCAAATGCAAGTCTAAAAAACAAAATAACAATTCAGAAAGCACAACAACAATTCAGAAAACATTATAACAAGTCAGAAAACACAATGACAAATAAGCCAATGACACGCACTTATCCATCTGCACCACTGGAGCTGATGACTTACAACCAATTTTAACTAAATCTAAATATATACTCCGTATGTTTTATTCCATAGTAAGTGCAATTCATACAATACATTTAAACTGAGCTCCTTTAATTAATGTAACAAAAGAGATCAGTGCATACTAGAAATAAAATACTCAGGTATGTTTAATAGAATGACCACTGTATGCAGCATTTAACAACACTGTAAAAAAAATTCCGCAGTGAAGATCAGCTTGTTTAGTCCCTAAAGTCCCTAAATGATATTAACGTTTAGTGTTTATTTGACTATTAATCATCATTAATGTACTTAAATGTCTGTGGAAATAACATCTTTGCAGGTGATTGTCATAGCATTTGAGTAAAAGTTTTGTGTAAATGCATAGAATGGTAAATGCGTAGCAAAATACACATTATTACACATGAAAAATGTAATGCTATGACAACATTGATGAGATGTGTGTGTCACTATAAAATGATCACAATAATAAATTTAACAGAAACAAATAAAAATTGAATAAATCTTGGTTCTGTATATCGGTTATCAGATATCCAATAATATCCAGTCCAGTCTATGTCTTTCATTCCATACCTGTATATACAGTATTTATTTAATTCCATATCTGTATATACCCTTATCCTAATGGTAACCTGTACATATACAAATGTATATATACAAATTCTACATCTTTTAGAATGAAAGCGATATTGTTGAAATGCATATGTATGAATGTGCCCTAGTACCTTGGAGTATGATGTAAGTACCTGGCATTTACATTTGTATTTGAATATTTCTGAGATTGAAACATTTGACAAGTAGTTTTATCTGTTTCATTAGTAACTTTCACACATTAAATCAGTAACCTGCCATTAAATTGCACCACATCTGCTGTTCACACAAACAATGGCTTTTCATCTCCTTACCGTTAAGATATCATTTACACATCATCAGCAAAATGTCTGTAAACTATGTGATCTGAAATTACCTTTAAATGCTTTGCCATTTTTCCTCATCTACCCAAATATGGAGAATCACTGCTTGTGGTGACATTTCTGCAAGATTATATTCCGCTGCTTCTTGCACATTTCGTGGCACTGGTGCTAAAAGCACATTCAATTTTCCCCCAAACACATGAAAGTGAATCTGCCTACGGTTTATTATGTTAGTTATTATACAAATTGTTGCAGTTTGGAAATGAAATGTCCGGTGCATGGCGCTGAAAGATTAATGCTCTCCCACGTTTTGAAAATAACATTCCACCTATACTAAACCCTAAAACCTAACTGGTGATGTTTAACAAAAGCAAAAATTACATAATAATAAAAATTCATATATCAATCAGGGTTAGTAAATTATCTCGGGCTATTTCACAAAAGCATAGTTAGCAATCTATAATTTCAAGTTCCGTCATTAACGCTCAGGACAAGTGCAGTGCTCTACCAGGTGCACAGTAAAAAAAAATCCGTAAAATTTACGGTAAAAAACCAGCAGCTGTGGTTGCCGGAATTTTACCGTAAAAAAATACGGTAGCATTTCAGGTTTTACGGTTCTAACTTAAATTTACAGTTAAATACAGTAATTTCATTAACTGAAATAATTTTAATATACCAACCTATTGAAGTACTGAAATCTGTTTTGTACCTTTGTAATACACTGATATCCACCAAAAGGAGGTGGTAATGAGAGTCATATGATGAACCAAAGCCAATCACAAGCAGCTTTTAAATAATAACATATATAGAAGGTGCACAGTGTCATTCACACAAACACCAAACACCATCATGGTAACACACATGAAACTGAAATAATGCAATAAACATTAATTTAACAACATTAGGTGTAACATATAACCCTAAAATACAAAACTGATAAGAAAAATCTAAGAAGAAACATTATTATTTCAACAAAAAAAACCCATCAAATTTGAAATTTAATGCAGGGAGTTCTGGGAATGACAATTTATGGTTATTCACTGTAAATTATACACACTTTTTCACTTCCAAAAAACGGTATACTAATGTAAAATTACATGTAATGTCCAATACAGTTTTTCACCGTACATAGTAGGGGAATTTACCGTTAACCATTTAACAGGTTTTTACTGTAGCATTTTTACAGTCTTTTACCATTAAATTCACGGTTATTTTTTACAGTGTGAGCTACAGTAAACTTTTTCTATATAGTGCTTTATACAATACAGATTGTGTCAAAGCTGCTTTACAGTGTTAAACAGGAATAATGTGTGCTGATAATGCAAGAGGACGATAGAAAACAGTCAGTTTATCAGTTAAAGTCAGTTCATTGTTGATTCAGTAATATCATCATCCAGCTCAGTTCAGTTCTCTTTAAATAGTGTGTGTGCAGTGAAGTCAACAATGTTGCCAGAAATTGTGTCCCCAACTAAGCAAGCCAAAGGCAACAGTGGCAAGGAACCAAACCTCCATCGGTGACAGAGATGAAAAAAAACGTCTCCAGGTTACGCATGTAACCATGGTTCCCCAAAGGGAACGAGATGCTGTGTCGAAACGCTATGGGAACGCCTTCAGCATGACCACGCTCTGAATCACGTGTGTAATCAGTCCAATGGATGGGCGAGACGTCACGGGCGGGGTGACGTAGTGACCAGGACGCCTAAAAGCACGTGCGGTGGATACAGCGGCAGCTTCTGGGAAATGAAGTAAGCGCTTGCAGGCAGTGCTTAATTTGTAAATGAAACATTGCCAGATCCAAATCAGCAGTTAAAAGGCGCCGTGACTGACACTGACAATACAACTTCAGTTTCGCTGGAACATTCAATGACGTCACTAAACGGTGATGACACAACTATAAGAGCATCATTCACAAGTTTCTGCATGGACCTAACTATACAGCCTAGGTTTTCCAGCCCTGGGTCAAAAATGGGTCGCCAGGATGATTTAAGGCAAATATGTGTGTTACATTATCAATAACAAAATTTGTTTCCATAAAAATAAAATACAATCATAATCTATATAGAAAAGGTATAAATATGCAAAATATATCTGACATAAATAATTAACAGATATAAAACAGATTTGAGGTGCGGCGATCCGCAAACAGGTTCACGGAAAGGAAACTGAGAACTGAGATGACAGAACGCGCATCCTGTTTGTTTGCTTAATTACAAAACACAAATGTTCTTTTTATTGTGAGTGTGCAAAAATAAAAGTAAAAATTTACATTTACATTTAGTCATTTAGCAGACGCTTTTATCCAAAGCGATCCGCAAAAAAGTTCACGGAAAGGAAACCGAGAACCAAGATGACAGAACACACATCATGTTTGTTTGCTTGATTACAAAAACATTTACATTTAGTCATTTAGCAGACGCTTTTATCCAAAGCGACTTACAAATGAGGACAATGGAAGCAATCAAAATCAACAAAAGAGCAATGATACGCAAGTGCTGTAACAAGTCTCAGCTTAACGTAGTACACGTAGCAAGGTTTTTTGTAATTATATAGGCCTAATCAATAAAAAGAAAACAGATATAATAGAAAAAATAATAGAGCAAGCTAGTGTTAGAGGCCTTTTTTTGCTTTTGTTAATTGTAAAATAAATAAAAACAAAAGAAACAGAATACAAAAAGAATAGAGAATCTAGTGTTTGTTTTTTATTTATTATTAATTATTTTTAACACTTTGCGGGTTGTCTTTTACTCTTATCTGTATGACCAAAAATTGAGTATTTAATGTGTTAGCTGTTTGATCGCGCTGGCGCACACACACACACACACACACATGCACACACGCACACACACACACCACATATTATAGCCATTCAAACTTGCCATCGCAGTCTGTTCATTAGCAAAATAAAATACAGTCAGCCAAACATATCAATATAAAGAGTCCGTAGTATAACCGGTCTACAGCTGCTGTTATGCCAAGCGCATTTTTGCACATGTGAAGAGGATGATTTTTTTCGCCGATATGCGAACACGCATGAAGCCTAGTCTACATTATAAATAACAGTCTAACATTGAAATACATTGCGGATATGGAAACATTGGATTTGTGCCGAATGAGAGAGGTACGTGAGACCAATGGTACTTTCAGTTTCGCTTTGTTTTGGCTTCTTTAGCTTTATATTTTTTTCATTCTTGATCTGTTCTGCATACCGTTATATTTAAATGATTTGTTTCGGAGTGAGGGGAACTAGGCTATGATTATAGTGTTTATGATGTTTATACATTATAATATTTAACTTTATTTGGTATTATTTCTGGTATTATTACACTCTCTCCAACCGTTCCGCTGCTCGCAAAAGAGTGGAGAGAGTGGGTTAAGCAGTAGCACCAATCAACGAGAGCTATTTTGAATTTAAGAAAGCTGATTGGTCAATAATATGTTGAGGACCAATACATAATCTACAAATCATGCTCCAAATACATCTACATAAACCCGCAATCGCTCTGTCTCGTATGCACGCACGCACTGTCACGATCTGCACTTATTAATGCCGGATCTTTAAAAACACATACCGGAACGCAAAAGTCCCAAATCTGACATTTCCCGGAACAGGATCCGGCTCAAATTAAGCACTGCTTGCAGGGATGCCAGAAGATGCACACTCTCTCCAGAACAGAGCAGTCGGGGGAAAGGCGAGAGAAAGAGCGCGCGAGCCACTCGGTCACACAAACAATATCAATCTCCTTGGAGAAAGATAGCTGCAGCAGCGAGCTCTCACTCAGAGGGGGAAGAAACTGCAGCGCGGGCTTCCGAACCGAGAGAGAGTGTGCTAGATCTAGGGAACGCGGGTGGAGATAGGGAGAGCCCGTCTCCAACCTGTCCGCCAGATCATGTGCGATCCCCGCGATCTCAATCGCTGCCGTGCCTCAGCAGCAGCGGGACCGGAACTGCAAGATCACAGGCACGGACACACTCCTCGGAGCGTGCCCGGCGAGAGCGGAGCATTTAACAGCAGGAAAAGCACAATCAGCCCCCTCGAGAGTTGACTGCACGAGCTCCGCTCCCCAGTAATGCTGCTCATTATAATATTAGGCATAATACGCTTGTAACTGATGCTTGTGCAACTGGCGAGCTCATCGATGCCCTCCATATCAACCTCCTCTGAGGAAGACAGGCGGAGCATCGAGCCCTCTCCCCGGGGAGGAAGAACCGCAGCGCGGGCTTCCGATCCCCGAGTGCGGGCGCTGGATTTGGTGGGTGAGGAAGAAGAGCACGAGCACAGATGCCGATCCGCCTCGGCGAAAGCGGGGCCGGCACCGCGAGAAACGCTGGTGAAGGCTCCCCCCTCAAAGAGAGCCTTCCAAGGGTGAAGCAAGGCAGTAAGAGAGCTGACTCTGCGTGCTTCGCTCCCAAGCAGACAACACACAAACTTGTGTGTCCCCACCCGAAATATAGCGCGGGCAGGGAGGAACACACAGCCTGAACGCTGCCTGGTCTCGCCCTAATGCTTCTTTTGACTGAAGCTTTGACATAATAGAGCTTATAAGTGGACAAACAACACTAAATAAGACTCACAACAGATAGCGACCGATACACACACAGAGCGCTTGCTGAATGACAGAAAGCTGCCGCTGTATCCACCGCCTGTGCTTTTAAGTGTCCTGGTCACTACGTCACCCCGCCCGTGACGTCTCGCCCATCCATTGGACTGATTACACACGTGATTCAGAGCGTGGTCACGCTGAAGGCGTTCCCATAGCATTTCGACGCAGCTCGAGTTCCTGAACTGGGGGCCAGTTCTCCTCTGGCCAGACAGAACCAGCATGGTATAATTTAATTCCAGGCTGCAACACACATCAGATTGAGCAGAGGAATACAGAGCAAGTTTATTACTTAAAGGGGTGGTTCACTGTTTTTTTTCTAGGCTTGATTGTGTTTATGGGGTGCAGTCTAACGTGTGTCCCCACCCCTCACCTCAGCGGCATGTGCTCCGGTTGTATTGTAAACAACGGCATCGTTAATATCGCTTATCAGTTTGAGCCCAATTGAGAAGCAGAGGATATTATTCAAGAGGATCGTGCAGAAGCTGTGCACGCACGGCTTTTAATGGTAGGCCTATGTTTTTTGTTTGTTGTTGTCTCATACTTAAATGCTACTGCTTATGTTAGCTTTTAATATATGGTTTTATCCTGATTAAAACTTTAATACAGTATGGCAACTTGCACGCACTTTCCATGTTTAACGCTTCTCATAGCTATGTGACAATAAGTGTATAATTGGAACAGTTCATTGTTGGAGCTGAGCTGAATGAGAGAGAGAGAGAGAGAGAGAGAGAGATGCAGAGCGTGTGCAGAGCAGGGTGACGTGAGGAACAGTATTAAGAACCGCTGCTATAGAACATTGATTTTGAAACTTGTGAATCCATTAGAATCGTTAGAAGACAGAATCGCGATACATATATGAAAAGATTTTTACGTGCACCTCTAGTTTTCTCTTCCTCTTCTCTAATGCTGGGTACACACCATAAGATAATGAGGCTGATTTTGGGCCGATTTCTCCCCTTCCGACAATTCTAGGTAATGTCTCGATTATTTTGGTGGTTCTAAAGATTATCTTATCAGATTTTCTGTGGTGTGAGGTGTGTTAAGAGTGACTGAATCTGCTCGGAAGAACGTCGGAGGCGCCCCGATCGCGAATCGTAAATATTCAACATGTTGAATATTTATGATCAGAAATCCTGATGTGTGGGGGGAACATCGCGGCACACCACACACTATAGGAGCAAAACCGTTAAATCTAGGATATTTTTGTCCTCCTGTTTGTGGTCTCTCACATTTTGAAGATCTTATAAGATTTTAAAAATCTTTTAGTGTGTACCCAGCATAAAGCAATGCAGCATGGCCTCGCCCCCTTTGCTGCCTTTTCCCAAGGGTGGGGTTTATCTGGGTTTGTTACGTCACGAACCCGGGAAGTAACTTTTTGTAGGCATTAAACTGCCAGAATTTTAAAAGACAATATCTCTGTTTGCATTGAACTTCCAGCTTCGTAACTTTGCAGATATTGTTTATGCTCAAACAGCAACATTACACACTAACTAACGTTAAAAAAAGTGAAATCGCAATCAACCACCCCTTTAAGAACCAGTTTGTGATGTGATGCAAATGTCAAAAAGTATTCATTTATAAATGCAAGTAAAAGTGTTTTGAGATCATAATATTGTGCAAGGAACTGAAAAAAAAAAAAAAATTGGAGTGTTGTAAATATGTAGGTAGATGCACATTTTTCCAAATCCAACAAATTGCCAGAACTGATTTACTGATATTTCTAACAACTTCTGTTCACACATGATCTCTAAATGCTAAAATGCTGTAAATTTTCAAAAGGCTTGAAAAAAAGTCCGTAAGTCTGCAGTATGTTTAAAAGTCTGTCTGCTTGTCCATCTATGGAAATTACACCATATAAATCTGCATTGGTGGGCTTAATTTGTCCCAAAACATACAGCAAAAAACAAAAGACAAAGCCAGAAAAACACAAAAATGTGTTTACATCACATTTTTACCTTGACAGTTTCTAACTTTTAATTTAAATTTCTCTCAGAAGATCTTATAAATGTTTAATTCATAAGAGACAAACTTTCAGTCATTTTGTGATTGGTTGTCTGTTGCTAAACAATTTTTATAATATATTTCTGTGAAACCCCAATGCAGCGTAAACTCTGTTCTGGAGCAGGCCTTCATAACTCCAGGGTTATGTTTGGTTAAAGGAGTTTTGGTGGGTTTGGTTGATTGTTATAAAACATAATTTACGTTTTTAAGAGCATCAAAGACAAGTGCAGTTGTACAGATGACAAGCAAGTCACAGTAGCTTTTCATTACAGAAGCTGGAACAATTAGATTGTGGGGGAAGAAAATGTGAACGGGGATTCTGAAGATAATTACATAAACATAGATGGATTCTTACCATGCCTGGCTTCACGGCACATTTTTATTGGTTAAACTGAAGGAGACAGCTTTCAAATCATCTGGTTCTCGGTGTTTCATGTGCTGCAGAGATGCAGGAAATAATTGCAGGCTTTGTGTATGGTCAACATTTTTTCTCACAAGTTTGTGGTGACTTGATGTTGGATTGGGCAGAATAATTAAAAAGCTTTAGATATAAATTATGCCTTAATACTTAACAGAAACTTGTTGGTAGTGACTTGTTTTGCACCAAAGTACTGCATGTATAAAGCGGATACTTCTATACATTTTAATTCTACATAAATAGTTTTGTATACATTGTGTACACTGTAGAAAATGTTACATTTGAAATTTTGTATAAATCTTGTCAAAAATGTCCTTTAGGAAACGTTTCAGTTACGGGGAGAAAGGGTCATTGTCAGAATTCCCTGCGCAAACCATAAAATTATTTTTATATCAGCATAATTATTTAACATAATTAAATCAATATTAAAGTGATCATGTAGCTTAACACCTGTATTCTTACCAATAAAGTTTATACTAACAAACTATGGGGTCATTTAATGGGTCATTTAGTTTTATATTTTACAGTTAGGAAATGTACAATATACATTCACCATCCCGTGATGCTTCTAACATTGTCATTGTATTTTAGCCGTAGGGTGAGCAAATTAACACAACATTTTTGAGTGAACTTCAACTTTGAAGAAAGCAGCAGTACAGTCAACCCTCCTACAGAAAATGTAGCATCTCCCATTCATAGAGCAAAACCTCTGGAATATAGGTTAGAGGGGTCATATGACGTTGCTAAAAAAGAACATTATTTTGTGTATTTGGTGTAATGAAATGTGTTTATGCGGTTTAAGGTTAAAAAAACACATTATTTTCCACATACTGTGCATTATTGTTTCTCCTCTATGCCCCGCCTTTCTGAAACGCGTCGATTTTTACAAAGTTCATCGTTCTGAAAAGCGAGGTGTGCTCTGATTGGCCAGCTATCCAGTGCGTTGTGATTGGCCAAATTCCTCAAGCATGTGACGGAAATATTATGCCCCTTACCATATGATGCCGTGTCCCGGCGCGACAAGACAAAACCAATAAAACCCATTATAAACGAGGCATTTGTTGCATCCAGTGGGGACATAATCACTGATTGTAATGACTTATACTGTCGTTTTGAACGTTGCGTTGCATCGCGACGCGTAGACATAAAACCATGTCTGCATTTGTGATCGGAGAAACGATAAACAACAAGTGCTACTCTACACTGCTCAAAACTAGTTTCGCTTTCATAACGAAACACACAGGGTCTCCATGACATGGCGGCGGCTGCAACAATACTACAGCGAGAATCAAAGTTACACCTTATTTCTTTGCGTGAACATTTAGGCTTTGTTATGCAAATCTTCCCACACAGTGACGTAGACATGTGGGGGCGTGTTTAAACGAGGCGTTTTAGGAGGGCATGGACGAGTCTTAACTTTTATAAAGAATATCTCTTTGAGTTTGAGACTTTAGTCTTTGCAACTTTAGGGATCTTATCTATTCACGAACAGCTTGTAATACTCCAAAGAGAAAGGAAAACGTGAAATCGCATCATATGACCCCTTTAAAATTAAATGTAGGATTGACATGGACAGCAGTGTAGCGCCCCCTTTGGTCTTGAAGGAAGTGGATGTGGTGAAGAAAATGGAAATGAGTTGTTGTTTTCATAGTGGTTGTGGGCAGGGAGGAAAAAGTCAAGATGTGGTGAGTGAATCAAATGCAAATGACCACCGGACTACTTCAGGGGAAATTATGGAAAACTTTTAAAGTGTGACTCGCATATGACCATGGACCACACTGAAGCCTGACTTCCCATCCCATGCAGCCGTATGCCACTTCATTTGGCTATATATATATATATATGGTCGCCGTGATTTTGCCAAGTAAGACATGTTCCTGGATCAACATCTTTTGTTGATCCTGGATCAACATAACTGTCCAAAAATATAGACTTAACCCAATCCCTACCCCTAAACCTAACACTACCGATAATTTATTCCTAAAAACAGTGTGAAATGATAGCTGATTAACAGGGGTGTAGAAGCACCTAACCCTGACTGTAAGCCTAAAACAGATATTTCCTGAAAAGTTATCCCTCAATTCTGATTGGTTGATAGGAATGTTGTTCCAGGATCAACAAGGATGTTGAGGGAACATGGAATCCAGGAACATGTTGTACTTGGTGAAATCACGGTCACCATATACAGTATATATATATATATATATATGTGTGCGTGTGTGTGTGTGTGTGTGCATGTGATTATGAGTATTTTGAAGGTTTTCCAAATCTTCAATATCTCCATTTTGCCCTGTGTGTGCTAATGACAATAGCACAGAAGGAAAGAAACAGATGTTACACAGGTGGAAATGGAGAATCAGCCCAAATTAGAACAACGCAGAGCTTTATCCCAGACCCCTTCTCCGTATTTTTCAAATTCGAATTTTAATTAAATTGATTCAAATTCAGTCATGTACTATAAATTGAGGTGTTTATGTTAAATCTGATCCATTCTGGGTTGTTTCCCATAAAACTTGCTGCTTAACCACTGTAGTACAATGCATCATTGGAGAAATTAACTAGCACCTCAGTTGTTTGAAACAGATTGGTTGAACAATATATGGGACTGTTGATAAAGACATCACATGCAGGTGGTGGAGTAATAACTTTTGATTATTAATCGATTCAAGATTGCAATTAATGCAATATTATTATTGTTCATTTACACGAACAACAAAAAGCCATTTATTTTTTGTCACGTTTACATGCAGTATGTAATTGGCATACACTTTATTCCCGTATACATGTGGTTTCTTCAGTCAGTGGTTTTCTCCACAATGTAATTTATCTGAGATGCTGCAGTAACAAAGCCATTTCTAAGCCTCTAGGACTCCAGTGAACTGTGATCACATTCATATTATTCAAATGGCTAAAGTGGAATCGTTTCTAATCCTGGACGATGGTCCATGGCCATCCTGCCAAAATCACTTCATGAGTAAGGTGTAATGTTATCTAGGAATTGACAATGAACTGCACAGCAACATTCAAAGGCCTCTTATACCTATGGTGTACATGACTCTATCATCAGAAAGACACTGGGCAAAATTAGCATCTATGACAGAATAGCAAGGCAGAAACCAGTGTTGACAAGAATAACATGTCTTATGAACAAATGAATCATAAGTGGAACTTGCCTGAAACATCACATATTTTTAGGGAATTTCTTTCTTTGTCCACTTTAAACTTTAAATGATTCATACAGAATTCATATAATTTTGCTTAGCATTTTGTATAAACCATTTCTCAATGTATGTCCCTCTCCCTGGATCTGTCATCACATCCCTGTCCTCTTTTCCTGTTAATGTGTGTGAACAGTATCTGTGAAGATGATGAAGAACGCCAACACAATGAAAGCCACTCACGACTTTCCACCTTGTCTCTTGCTCAAACAACCCTTTGCACTTTGACATTTTTTGTTTAGTATGTGGCCACACAGTTATTGTTGTGGGTCCTTTCTGGGTCTGTCCTCTGAAAAACCACATCAGTCATATCAGACCATATGGGCTCTGTGGTTTTGGTTGTGTTTCTTACTGTTGATGCCAAGTCCTTGATATAAGTATAGTCTATCATTTTGTGAGCTTCCTTTTTCCATTATCCTCTCAAAAAGGCAATAGCATTTGCAGAGGACACAATTAGAACTCCTGAGCAGTTGGGGCCTTTGCAAATTTCCACTTTCATAATGGTATTACAAGCAATGAAAACTTATGAAAAGAATGGCATTGGCAGAGTATACATTATGCTACACCCTCATGGGTAGTCTGATTTCACTCATCATAATGTTTTGTAACAAAAGTAACAAGGCCATTTCTAGACCAGTGGCCCTCGATACTGTGTGTGCTGATGAACTTTAATATATCTGTCATCTTGGATGTTTTTGCTACTGAGAGACAGGCTTTTTGGATCCACCTGTGGAAGTTGTTAATGAAGAAGTCTCAGCAGCATGTGAAACAGCCACGTTCAAACCTGATGTGCTGATGTGAAAAACATCACAAATGGGACCTCTGGAAATTGCTTTCAGTATGAATTACTTAGGCATATTGTGAGTGAAAAAAGTCCTGGTGTTAAGCCATCGCCATGTGAACCCTGAAGCTGGAACTGCACTAAAGCAAATTTCTCTCTCTACTCTTCTTTTTCTTCGTTTTTAGTAGTAAGTCCTCACTAGAGGTCAGATGTCCCAGTTGCTGCCAGTAATTTTGTACTTTGCAGGTGGGTTCTCCAAGGTTAGTCAGTCAATTAGAGCAGAGTATGTAGCACAAATACAGGGTGTCCCTCAGGGATCCATCTTAGGCCCTTTGAGGTTTTCCCAAGAGGCTCAGTTTTAATTCGTAACGCATGTGTCAGGACAGCAGAGGAGTGGAACTCCCTGTTGGAAGACCACAGATCAGAGAAGTTGCTCTTTTGTGATGTTGGAGAACTTTAAACAGCTACTGTAATTCACCAAACAGAGAAAAGGGGGTAGTCTTCGCATAACCCCAGTACTCTTGTTGATCCCTAATTCATTCCTCTGCTCCATGACTTTCTTTTCCTCTTCACAAGGAGGCAGGGCTTAGATGGAAGTGTGTGTTCCTCACCTAGGGAAGCATGGAAATACAATCAGAGCAAGACACTTCACCCTGGGCCCACAAGCGGGGCATCCGGCTGGACTTGTACTTATGGCAAGAAATACAGCCCATGGGTCGTTCGTAGGAACAAGAGGAAGGGTTGTCTGTGACATGGGGGGAAGAGCAGCACAGCAGAATGACAAAGCTGTCGTCTAATGAGAAAACACACTCTGGTCATAGTTTCTCCTTTTTGCTTTTTCTGTAAGAGTGGCTGCTAGCACTTAAAACTGTGAAGAAATTGCCATGATGTCCTTTGCTGTGGGAACAGCTTGAATAAATAAAGAATTAGAATTCTACAAGAAATAGTGAATCATTACTACAGCACATGCCCTGAACATCTGGGCACTCTGTGAAGTGGTGCTGTAATATAAATGCATATGTATAGACCATATGGGTGAATTAGGTCAGTCAATTATAGGCCATTATTGAGCATACATAGCTTACCATATCTTTATAATGTTTAGGTATATGTCCAAAGAGATTCACTAATATTGTTTCATACCTAAACCAGGTATGATCAGACTAATTATTATTATTATTATTATTATTATTATTATTATATAATTTCAAGGTATTGTTAAGAAAAAAAATTGTTTGGTCCAAGTCCATTGAACTTTTGCATCTAAATAGCAGTACTTTGTGCCATCAACATTAGTACTGGCTTAGCAGTAGCTGCTTGTCACTATACTTAGGTAATGAATCAGAACAAGAACAAGTATAATCAAAATATTTGTCAGTCTGGATTTAGCACCAAATGTTTACACACACACAGAACAAGACTTGAGTTTGTCTGCCACGGATGCACTGCAAGTGATGCAAAGAATGAAAGTTTCTGAAGGCAATTTATGCAGAGATACGTGGCTATGGTAAATACAATATACTACAGTGACAAGAATAAGTTAGTGAACTATTTGAAAATATCTGCATGTCTGTATTGATTACTCATAAAATGTGGCCTGGTATTAATTTACTTTCAATTATAGACAAACACAATCTGATGCAACTAATAACACACTTTTCATATTAAGTCATCTTAATGAATATATTAAGTAATCATTCACAGTGCAGAGTGGAGAAATGAAGTGAATCACAGAATCCTAACTTGTAGAAGTTTATTGAGCAATTTTGGACCATTCCTTCCCATAAATCTGTTTCTGTTTATCATTATTGTCGGGTTGTCTTGATAACACTGTCCTCTTTAGGTCAGGATTCACATATTTTCTTATTTTTGTGTTTTGCCTCATTGTCTTATTCATAGTTTTCACGTGACGTCACACCCTTACAGGAACGCAAAACAAGGCTTTCCTCCACTGACCGCCAGTTATTTTTATGAGGCTTGCATTAAGTAGTAATGTAGTAAGACAGTGAAATTTAAAGGCCAAATTCAGCATACAACTTATTGATGATGCATACTTTGTACAGGCAATCAGATGAACCCAGAATATAAACGCAATGTGTAAAGTTTAATAATAAATGTTTTGCCATAAAAAATAAAAAAAAACATTATAAAGAAAACACAACCATTTAGCGCATAGCGTTCATATTCCGGGCACATTTGCTTGCCTGTATAAAGCATGCATCATCAATAAGGAGTGTACTGAATTTGATCTTTTAATATCACTGTTTAAAGGCACTTTAAAGGGGTGGTTCAGTTGTTTTTTTTTTAGGCTTGATTGTGTTTATGGGGTGCAGTCTAACATGTGTTAATCCTTTGTTTTTTAAAAAACGCATTATTTTTCACATAATTTACCTTTATTCCACACCGCTCTGTCACTTCTCTGAGAAACACGCTGATCAATTTCCTGCTTTTATGAAGCCCCTCCCTCAGAAATAGGCAATGGGCTCTGATTAGTTAGCTAACCCAGTGTGTTGTGATTGGCTAAACCGCCTCAAGTGCGCATCTAATTGTCCCGCCCCTGTCCTCAGCGGCATGTGCTCCAGTTGTATTGTAAACAAAGGCGTCGTTAATATCACTTATCAGTTTGAGCCCGATTGAGAAGCAGAGGATTTTTAATATACAGTTTTATCCTGATTAAAGCTTTAATACAGTACGGCAACTGCACGCGCGTCCATGTTTAACGCTTCTCATAGCTATGTGAAAATAAGTGTATAATTGTAACAGTTCATTGTTGGAGCTGAGCTGAATGAGAGAGAGACCGAGAGAGAGATGCAGAGCGCGTGCAGAGCAGGGATGCGAGGAACAGTGAACCGCTGCTTTAGAATATTGATTTTGAAACTTGTGAATCCATTAGAATCGTTAGAAGACAGAATCGCGATTCATGTATGAATAGATTTTTACGTGCACCATTAGTTTTCTCTTCCTCTTCTCTAAAGCAGCACAGCATGGCCTCGCCCCCTTTGCTGCCTTTTCCCGAGGGCGGGGTTTATTTGGGAACCCGGGAAGTAACTTGTTGTAGTCCCTACCAGCCATTTTTGTAGGCATCAAACTGCCAGAATTTTAAAAGACGATATCTCCGTTTGCATTGAACTTTCAGATTCATAACTTTGCAGATATTGTTTATGCTCAAACAGCAACATTACACACTAACTAACGTTAAAAAAGTGAAATCGCAATGAACCACCCCTTTAAGTGTTTTCAAATTAAACGTTTTAGAACGTACCACTGTTTTTAGTGATTGAAATATTGCGGCGGGTGCTTTATATGGATTGCTAATGGCCAAAACTTGCATTTTGTTCACATATCTTTGTTTTATTCTTTTGAGGATTATTCTTTTGAGTTCTATGGATGTTTGCCTGCCAGGTCTTCGAGCCAGTCACGTGACTGAAAACTATGAATTGCATCACCTAGCCTCTCTAAAGCTTGATGTCATGAATTGCTGTGCTGACATTCTCCTGTAAAATGCATTTATACACTTTAGAATCCATTGTTATTTTTCAATGACTGCAAAGTGCTCAGACTCCGAGGCAGCAAAGCAGTGCTAAACCATGATGCTCCCTCCACCATGCTTCAAGTTGGGAAGAGGTTTTAGTGTTCAAGTCTTTATTTATTTATTTACTTACTTGCTTACTTAGAGACAGGGTATCTTTAGCAATTTCTTGTGCAATACTTCTTAGCCTTTTCCAGCTTTGCACGTCTCTGTAATGTGTTTTTAAGTTCCCGTAATAGCTTTTGGGATTGAGGCATGGTTTACACTAACCAGTTTTTCTTGACAAGAACATATTTGTCAGATATGTCTCACAAACTTGCCACTGTGCAAATTATACATCAATAGTAGCTAAAATATAAATATATATCGTTTGTCTTTGTGTTTGTCTTTGGACAGTGGAAAATGACAGAGAGCTGTCGCCACAGAGAAGACACCATAAAGAGTACAAATTCAACCTGTCCCAGATTCCAGAGGGAGAGGCCATCACAGCCGCAGAATTCAGGATCTACAAGGAGTGTGTGACCAGGGCCTTCCACAATGAGACATTCCTACTTAGTGTGTTCCAGGTGGTTGGTGAACATCCAGACAGGTAAACGAGAAGTTAAATTA
>NW_015538017.1:133041-140054 GCF_001515605.1 Sinocyclocheilus anshuiensis
GCCACGTACACACTGCAAGTTTCAGGAGTGACAACCGCATTTAAATGCCGAAACAGTGAGGTAACCATAGCAACGTTGTGGCGTCTTGGAGAGAATGGAGACCCGCAGATTAGCTAGTTTTGTGTTAGCTGCTGTTGACAAAACATACATTAGACTGCAAAGACAAGCGAAAATCCTCAAAACGTTATTAAATCGCTGTCGTCGGGAGAGGCGTTGTAATAGTTTTATTCTTTAAAGTAGGGGTGTAACGGTACACAAATATGACAGTTCGGTACGTACCTCGGTTTTAACGTCACGGTTCGGTAGATTGAGGCATGGTTTACACTAACCAGTTTTTCTTGACAAGAACATATTTGTCAGATATGTCTCACAAACTTGCCACTGTGCAAATTATACATCAATAGTAGCTAAAATATAAATATATATCGTTTGTCTTTGTGTTTGTCTTTGGACAGTGGAAAATGACAGAGAGCTGTCGCCACAGAGAAGACACCATAAAGAGTACAAATTCAACCTGTCCCAGATTCCAGAGGGAGAGGCCATCACAGCCGCAGAATTCAGGATCTACAAGGAGTGTGTGACCAGGGCCTTCCACAATGAGACATTCCTACTTAGTGTGTTCCAGGTGGTTGGTGAACATCCAGACAGGTAAACGAGAAGTTAAATTATATATATATATATATATATATATTATTCGATAAATATAGATATTATTTTGCTATAATGTAAAGCCTAACCAGGTTAGTATAGTCAACTAACTTATAAAATAGTAAAATCATTGCGGTAATAAAATCGTTACCTCAAAGTCATTACACAATGATCTTTTTAAAAAAATATGTGTACAGTGCAACTAGAATTACATTACGAAATAAACCCAATTAAAGGGATAGTTCACCCCAAAATGAGAATTTGCTGTTAATTTACTCTTCCTCAGGCCATCCAAGATGTAGGTGACTTTTTTTCTGCAGTAGAACAGTAATGAAGATTTTTAGCTGAAACCGTGGTCCTTGCTGGTTAATAAAATGCAAGTCAATGGTTGCCTGTTTTTGAGAATATATATATATTACTAACAGGTTTAGTAAAATATAATGAGTATGTGGTGTAATATTTCGCAAAATGCTCCTCTCTAGTCTTCATTTCTCTAGTGAACTAACGAGCTGTGGACACTGATGACTTGCTGAGGTAAATTAAATGCTACGTGACATTTTATTTCCACGCTGTATTGTTGATGTCTTTCCGCGGTTGAAACACTGATTGAGCAATTACATGAGGCATGAGATGTTCAGTCATGTTTAATCACGTTAAAACTAGTAGTACAGAGGAAGGAATGATCGCGTTCACTCGCGCTCCGCTCTGGTCACGGCTCAGACACGGGAACCTGAGCTGATCGCGGCCGCTCTAGTCAGTGCTTGTGTTGGGATCATACCAGCACGTTTCTGAACCGTCCCAGAAGCGGCTCTCTAAGGCGTTTATACAGCGATCTGTCTTGCAACATAAAAGACGGTCAAAACGCCATTTATTATTTGAATTTCCTGAGAAGAAAAAAACAAAAAAACTGTATTGGTGCGGTACACGAACCGAAAGACACGTACCGAAACGGTTCGGTACGAATACGTGTACCGTTACACCCCTACTTTAAAGTGTTGTTATTGAACAGCATAGACTCTCTGCTCGGTCAACAATACAGCTCTCTCTGCCATCCTGTCAGATCTAAGGTAAACACTTGACAATACATACACATTGGTGTGCTTCTCATGACATCATCATTAACAACTAGTTGTTCAGTTTGGTTCCGTATACACTGCATAGAATTTCTGTAAATGCGGTTGTCACTACCTGTATTTTTCGGGAGTTCATACGGTTGTCGAATGCGGTTGTCACTCCCGTATTTTAGTGAATGATGTGTGTACAGAATGCGATTAAGGGAACTGACAACCGAATATAGCTGCAGTGTGTCCGTGGCCATTGAGGTCTTGTCTTATGAAGTGAAATTATTGCTCTGTGCAAGAAACTGAACATTATTTACCTGTAATCCGTAGCCTCGGGTAACGGGGAAATACAATTCTTTTCCTTGAACTGGTTCTTTTGGACAGTTTGTTTCAATAAACTCAACTGGTTGAACGTCACACAATGGCGTAACATATACGCAATTAAATGATTAAAGCACCCAATAATGATATGAAACGTGGATGCTTTACATGTCTAAAGCATATAAAGTAAATAAACTTGTCTTCACAGCTCACCTTTTATTTAAACAATAAGAAAACATTGGTTCACACATGTGCATATAAGCGGTTCATAGTTTGGCTCATTTTAAATCGGAATGACTGTCAGGCATGTCCAAAAGTAAATTTTGATTGAGGAACTTCACAGACTTCAGTGAACGAGTGCTGGTGCGTCACATGCACATCAAATAGATGAAGCGGATTAGAATGAGAGCACAATAATTCTGACTAAAATATTTTGCATCCAAAAGAATAAACACTTCACATCTCTTCCCCCAATTACAACAGCCCTATAAACTGCAGTGTATGTTGACAGACTTTCGTTTATTTAAAGACAGACATATTTTGTTCAGTAAACCACTGTTTATTAAAAATGAAAACGTGGTTTATTTTTCCCCCTACTACTGAAAACATACTGAACCGTGACCATCGTTTTTGCGTACCGTTACACCCCTAGTAAATATGAACCAATTTATGTACAATTAAACTGCAATTGTGAAAATATTGATTTGTTGGTGCTTATTCACGATTTTCAAGCTGAGTAATTGACTGATTTAAATTGAGCCAAGCCGTCCATCACTTAACACAGCAGAGGTTGTCTACCATGTACTTTATGTAGACCATTGCAATGACCACAACGCACAACTGAAATAGCTTTAGTTTGGTGTTTTAAAAGAACCCACCAACACACGTCAAACATTGACTTTGTGGGTGGTGGGAGGGATATCTCCTTGAGAAAGGCAGATGGCGTGACCGGTGAAATGTCCAAAACTCACCAATAAGTTGTGACTGTGAGGCTAGATAATAATAATAATTATTATTATTATTATTATTATTTAACAGAGAAAGGCACCAAATAAGAATTTTGTAACAAAACTAAAGCCAGAGCCAAAGCTGGCTAACTACATGTTTCTCTCACAAATAGTTTCTAAAGTTTATCGTGAAGTGTTCATTTGGTGTACAATCTGAGTTGAACAATGGACACACTGTTTTTCCACAAACCTGCATTGGTCATTTTATTTTTAGCCATATCTTGATATTATGTATTGGCATTCTCTGTAAAACAAGTTTTACCTTGATGCAAATTATAGCGTTCTTTGTGGTATTTCCCTACATGCCAATTTCTGCCTATAAATCCCAAATGCTGTGTGGCTTGCAAAATGTATTTGCTTACAAACAGATTAATTTGCAAACTTGTCAAGTTCTAACAGCATAATTACTGTGTTTATGGTTTGTGATCTTTAAAAAACACGTTGGTTGGGGAAATGCGGTATAGCTAAGCTAAGCAGATGCACAAGATGGCTGAGAGAAACTTCTGAAGTGTGTAAGCCTTTAATCCATGAAGCAAAAAATAACTTGGTTATGGAGGTGGTGCAGAGGGGCTGTACTGTAAATCTGGCTGAATTTAGCCCATGCGGCAAGACGATTTGTCCTAACACAGCACCATAGTGAACCTCAAGTCAACAAGTTTCGCATGGCCTTAAATGTAAAGAAACAATAGCATGTGAGAACATTTTTCAAGTGATTGGACTTTGTTTCTCTGGACCATCTATAATATGCCAAAGGTATTTTATTTCTGCACCACTAGAAAATAATATTTCCAAACATTCCCCATCTTCCATTGTTTGAGCAGTGGTGGACAGTAACGGAGTAGCTTTACTTCGTTACTGTACTTAAGTAAATTTTTCAAGTATCTGTACTTTACTTTACTCAAGTACTTGATTTGTGTACTTCGTCCACCACTGTGTTTGAGTATGTCTGAAATTGATTAATAGCATACTAGCAATTGTATTTGACAATTATTTTTAACAAAGTGAAGGAAACAGCATGCCAAAAAAAAAAAAAAAACATTACATGGCAGGTTTAATGTAGCAAGTGATTCTAGTTTACGATACTTTATGAGTATTTTGTTTTTTTGAAAATCACCTAATATTGGGAAACTGATAATAGAAACCATGTACAATTCATATATTGCAAAAAAAACTTGGAATTATAAGAAAATTTGCATTTACATGTATATATGGCACTTTTATTCAAAGCAGCTTTGAATACTTCATTATATGGGGAAAAAAAACTGTTTTGGAGAAATCTGAGATGCATTTTTAAACACTGTCAATTGTATTTATATTGAAATCACAGCAAAGATCAGGCTTTGTTTTCATAACAATCCATCAATACCTCATTTAAAATCCAGTTTACCATGACTGTGGAGTTATTACTTTTCTGTTTGTATATATTGTAATCCCTGGTTGTTTTCATGTGCATCTGGCCTCCATGGAAAACCCTCCCAAGCCATATGTGAAGACGGTCCTGTATGCCTGCAATGGCATTGTGAAGCTATTAAACTATATGTCCATTTTAACAGCAGCCAATGACAGAGGCAATAAATGCAATTTATGTAACCAAAAAAAACCCTGACACTTCTGACTTTATTATTCCAGTTAATTTATTGTGTCTGTAAGAGGCTTTACAGTTGGGCTTTTAGAGTTGGCAGCTTCCCTGTGGTCTCATTCGGACACTATCCCAGGTGAAGGTGTGTGATTGGTGGCTCTAAACAATATGAGTCAGCATAAGTACGATGCGTTCATGTCGAATGTGACGTGTGAACCACCGGAGGGAAGAACCTCATATGGAGTTCCTCAGAGAGCGGCTCTAATTAATGAGCAATAACGAGGAGCTGCAGGGACATTCCTAAAACACCTGTGTGACCGACAGCTTTGAAGTGACTTGGCCAATGCTTAGTAGCATGCATAGTGTGTAATTACTGTAATGGGACAGGCCTCCCTGTAAGGCTACTGTGATCAAACTTTTGTCTCTGTTCTCAAATCAGTGACTTGAAGCTCCTCTAAATTTGACAAACTTTATATATATATATATATATATATATATATATATATATACTGCTCAAAAAATTGAAGGAACACTTTGAAAACACATCAGATAGATTTCTTTTTCAAACCAATGTGTTATTAGCATTTATTTTATATATTTGTACTGTATTTCCTGTTATTCACTTTGTTCTCAAAATAAAGATAGTATTGCTGCTGACATGGTGTTAAAAAAGAATAAATAAATAAATTTACTTTATTAATAATAATAATAAATAATAGATAACAATTAAAAGGGGATCATAGATTTGTGTAAATAGTGTTTATAACAGTTAACGATCTTCGGACATGCTTATTTGCAGGGATGCCGACCTGTTTCTGCTAGAATCTCGCAGGTTGTGGGCAGCTGAAGAAGGTTGGCTGGAGTTTGACATCACAGCATCTAGTAATCTCTGGGTGATGAGTCCACTTCATAACCTGGGTCTACAGATCAGTGTGGAGACCAGCAGTGGTAAGATGATTTTAAGATGAGTTTAACATATATATGTGTGTAGCTCAGGTGATTGACTCAAAACTGAATGCCTATGAGCTGCCATGAGCAAAGATGGCAGATGGCAGAACAGCCAAGGAGTCCTGCATCAACCAAGCAAGTGCCAGTGAGATGAATGGGAATGATTGTTTTCTCAATGTGTCATACAGTATAGACCTCCTTGGCTAGTTCAACCTATTCATTTTCATTTCCTTTGGTGACTCAGTGTTCATTTCTGTTCATTTTGATTTAGTTTAATGGACAAGGATAATGCATTTATAGCACTTCTTCTTTTTAAAGGGTGGAGCATAAATCCTAAGGAAGCGGGGTTAGTAGGTCGTTATGGTGCTCTGGAGAGGCAGCCTTTCATGGTGGCCTTTTTCAAAGTGAGTGAAGTCCATATCCGAACTGGCCGGTCTGTGGGCAAACGACGTCAGCCAAACCGCAATCGCTCCAACAGTCCCCAGGAGACATCAAAGGGATCAGCTCAAACAGGTTAGCCATTGATATTTCCCATATTGTGAACTAAGCCCCTTTCTTTATTCTAAACGAGACAAGTTTAATATGGCAGAAATCAGACATAAAGTCTCTTTTAATTCTTCAGGAGATGTTGACCTGGGATAGTTTGGGGATGTTTTTGTATCTCGTGAGTTTTATTGAGTCCAAATCTTTATATACCCCTGCATAATGAGAATCTGAACTCAATAAAACTCTTTAAGATCCAAAGATAATTTATTTAAGAAGCAGCATATATATAGGCCTGACATCCCGTGTCTTGATTTGAAGTTTTTACCAGCCTTCACCAATAGATTGCTGCAGTGATGACGTATTTTTGTAGGTCGACCAGTAAGGTAGCATCACCCTGGTTCCATGACAAAAGCCCCAAATAATTTTTCCATTGGCTTTGGGATCATTGTAGAAAATAAACTCTAATAAACCAACAAAAGTGTAGACCAACAAAAGTGTATGATTCTTACACGTTTTGTCTATCATGAGAACTCATATGAATTTTGAAAAGTAAATTCAGTCGCCAGCTAAACATAGGCTATTACTGAACTAAACCACAGTTGCATGACTTCAATGTCACCACCTTATGAAACCTCTTTCAGTCTTTATTTAAAATATATTTTCCTGGAAAGTTTCAGTTAGAGTAGCCTGTAAGAGCTCGATTATGAACACAACTAGGCTGTAAAAGTGGACTAGTGAGTAGATGAGTAGATGTGGGATTTGATAATGTTTATTGACTTCAACCTCCTCTGTAGTCCCATTTAGCCGCTTGTTAAAAGTAAAAGCTTTTTAAAACGTATTAATGATTTATTTCATGTCGTAAACATGAAAATTGTGTTTGAAGCTTGTGTTAAAGGGGTCATATGATGCGATTAAAATTTTTCCTTTCTCTTTGGAGTGTTACAAGCTCTTGGTGCATAAAGA
>NW_015538017.1:140198-163941 GCF_001515605.1 Sinocyclocheilus anshuiensis
GATGAAGCGGAGTCCAGCCTGGGGTCGTCACATGCGGTTGCCGCAAGCCCACCGGATGCTCCTTCGTCGAATCCGCCAGCCACACCGTTCTCAAGCCCGCTGGCCTCCGCATACTCTAGGCCGCTGCTCACTCAAGGCGTGTGATGCTGTTTCGTTGTGAAAGTGAAACTACTCTGTTTGGCCTTCCAAAAGAGTAGTTTCCCTTTTCCATATTCTTAAAGTGCATATGGCTCCAATATGAAAACCCTCTTATCAAAGCTTTCAAACAGACAGCCTGTGATCGCTGCATCTTGACCCATATTGAGAGACAGAAGTGCATTAGTTTATAGGCTCTCTAATTGTTTAAGAATTTTTTTTTTTTTAAATGTGTCAATTTTAGAGTCAAGATAAATGTTAATAACAAATAATATATAATATAATATTGTTTAATATTTAATTATATAATAATTTTAAATAATATTTAACATTAGTTTGCATTTGGAAAATGTCCATGCCAATTTATGTTAACTATAATTATGATAACAATTGTCATATTTAAAATGTAATAATTATTACATAAAATATATTATTATATCATATTTGTGAAAAAAGTGAACCCAGAGTCTGTTGCTGTCATAATGCATGTTGTGCATTGATGAAGTCATGTGATTATGTAATAACTGTAACAGCCCTGTTGACATTGCAGCTGAAACATTCCTGAATGATTCAGTACCAAATCGATCAGTTGGAAGCTGAGCAGAATGTATTTTGTTGAGAGATATAAAGCTGGGAAAAAATACATAAAAATATTAGATGGAAAAACTTAATAAAATGTAACTATAACTGAAATAAAAATCAATTACAGCTACATATTTTAAAATGACAAAAACACATGACAAAATTACTAAAACCAAAATTGAAATGAAAACTTAAAAATATAAAAATAAAAGCAAAATCTTAATAAATTCTATAATAGTATAAGAAAAATACTAAAATATCAATTATATAATGATTGGTAGAAATGTATTAATTAAAAACATACCCTTATCTAAAGTCTTATCAAGTATGTTGTGTGTCTGGACATTTAGGATTCTTCATTTTTTTTCTTTTCTTTCTTTTGAATCTGCGCTGAAATATGACCCTGACATGTTCTTGAAAGGTTTTGGGGAGATTCACCCTTTGAAAATTCTTTCTTTCTCTATGAGCTTCCAATTCAGGCAAAGCACATTATGTGTGATTAGAGGTTTGACACTGTTTCTTAAGCTTTGGCGATCTGTGAAAACAAAACAACACATTAAGCACTAATGCTCAGCTAGAGGTCAGGGGAACGCGCCGGCCTTTGGCCTGAGGGAAGTTAACAAGCGTCTAGCTCAGCTCAGTATGTGCTGAGCCCAGTGCTAGACCTGTAATTACCTCCGAGCTGTTATTAGGTGCTGGGCTAAAATGCCTGACCACGTTAACAGTATCGCTTAAAGAATTATAATAACACAGCACTGTCCAGCTGCAGTTTTTCATCTCCCCCTCTCTCAACCCTCCTTTTGTTTACCGTTGGTGTAATTAGACATCGGTGAGCTCGGGGGATGGAGGTTTAATAACCACAGTGATGAAAGACAGGAAGAGAGATAAACTTCACATGGACGCAGACAGCACTCGCATTCTCTTTCAAGTTATCATGGGAGTGGGGTGAGACAGCTTCCCTGCCTCAGCTCTTTCCAGGATGGATGTTATTCCATGCTGAACACCGTGTCCATTACTCCAGCATGCCGTCACCGCCAGGAATGTCATTGTGTAATTGCGCCAAAGAAAAGATTTTTGTAAGAGAGGGTCTGTGAGATTTCATTGCAGTTACCATGTTTTTGTCTTTTGGTCAAGAAACCACGTGTATCTTGGCATGTGATTTTGACAATTTTTGGCTGTAACTGTCAAATTAAACAGGTCATAAAGCTAATATAATTATTTATATTAATGGTTCTTTAACATCTGTGTTCTTCCACTGATGCGGACCAATGTTCTATATATGATTCATGACTCATGACTGTATTACAGTAATGAGAAAATAATTCAGTCCTCTTCCTTTAATTAGTAAATCAAGTATGTATTTAGGACTAATTATTGGTTAATTATTTTAGCATTATTTTAGTAAAACTATACTAAAAGTATTATTACTTGACCTGTTATAGAATCAGAATTAAGTAGAATCAAGTCAAAGGTAGAATAATTAAAGGGATAGTTCACCTAAAAATTTTAATTCAGTCATCATTACTCGTGTTCCAAACGTGAATGAGTTTCTTTATTCTGTTCAAAACAAAAAAAGATATGTTGAATAATATTGTTAACCAATCAGTTGATGGTAGTATTGACTTTCATAGTATTTTTTCTCCATACTTTTGTATTCAATGGCTGAAATTCTTACAGGTTTGGAACAACCTGAGGGTGAGTTAATGATGACAGAATTTTCATTTTTGGGTGAACTATCACTTTAAATGACTTCTAATTGTCATTACTACATATGATAAGCAGTCAGCGGTCTTCACTCGAAGGCCAGAGGCCCACAGGACCCACTCACAGCAGTAACAGTGTGGCATTAAATTTTACAGGCAGGAAGAGAAGCGCTTTATGGGGTACCGCAAATCTGGCCTTTACACTCAATGAAACTCCACACTAAATATCTGCTTTACTCCTAAAGAGCCCTTGACTGTAAATAGTGGCAGTAAATAAAGGAAAGGTGGAGGTAAACAAAACAGTGTGTGTGTGTGTGTGTGTGTGTGTGTGTGTGTGTGTGTGTGTGTACAGGTTTTTCTACACTGGTGGGGACTTAAACCTGAATACACACCGACTCATGGGGACTCGTGTCACCGTGGGGACCTAAATTGAGGTCCCCATGGGTACAGAAGCTTATAAATCATACAGAATTTTTGAGATTGTAAAAATGCTGAAAGTTTTCTGTGTGGGGTAGGTTTAGGTGTAGGGTGATAGAAAATACAGTTTGTACAGTATAAAAACCATTACGCCTATGGACAGACCCTACAAGGATAGTGAACCAGACGTGTGTGTGTATGTGTGTGTGTGTGTGTGTGTGTGAATGCAATGTGTTTATCCATGCATGTTTTTTTTTCTCTCTCATGTATGTTGAATACACAGATGCATCATATTTAGGTGAATCTCACAGAAACAGTTCCAAGTCAAGAAGTTATATTCTGCATAAAGATGAGGCCTTTTTTAAGGCTATTAAGATTTCCATTATATACAGTATGTATATATATATATAGTATATATATATAATTATACATCCGGGGGTTTACGTCTGTGTTTGTTTATAATTCTCAGTGATGAATGCAGTCCAGACAAAATAGACACTATGGCATATTAATGTTATTGGTAGTAAGTATTGATCCTAAAAATGGCTTTTTTTAAAGCAAAATATAATATCTTATTTTTGCCTTTAGAATTTTGGAGAGAAATATAACCAAGACATGCTCTTGAGGTCCCAAAAGATTAACCTGTTTAAGAAGTTGGACAACAAACTTTAAAAAGTACAATATTCTTTGTTTATTTTAAAATAGACGGAGTATAGCATGTCACACCACAGGACGTCATATGTATGCTTGTGTGTGAAACTAGTGTGTCAAAATCTGCCATTTTTGGGTTGTAGTTTGGCCTCATTCTCAGGTCCGTGGTTAGGTGTAGAACATTCTTGACTATAAATGTCGCAGTTGGGGGTCTGTAAAAGACAGGTTCACTGCTTGGGATCAGAGAGGAAGGGGACCCCTGGGGGACCGACTAAAAGGCCACTCGGGAGAGCTTGGGGGCCACTCCTGCTGGCGGATTTATCTCAGTAAATATTTACCCTAGTCCTGCCAGACAGAGTGAGAGAAATACAAGAAGGGGTCTTACTTTGGGTGCTAAAAAAGGCCAGAGATTTCACACTATATTCCGAGCTTCAAACCCAGCACCTAATAATAATAGTTTAAAGAGAATTATTTGAAATAATCTGTAGTCAATATGGATTATATTTAACTCTTTCAACTAAAATTACTGTAAACTACAACAATTATTTGTACAACAGTTCTCACAAGTAGTCAGAACTTAAGTAACATTAGAAAACAAAATAAACATTAGTAACAGTAGTAAAAAAAAAAAAAAAAAAAAAATTTAATTTATTTACCATTAGCATCAGGAACAGAAATTATGACTGCTTTCAAAAGGTTTTAAACACTGCCCTCGTCTTCCATTGGTTGGATAAACTTTTATCTTCTGTGGTGCGAACATGAAAATGTTTACTGGTCAAATAAAATGACAGCTTTAAGACCAAGAAGCTTTTGCCAGCCAGTTGCATCAGCAGTGGACTGAACAAACCTTCTCTTAAAGGTGAAAGTGGGAAACACCTTAGCACTGGATGATTGTTAAATACTTAGAATGACCTCAGAGATTTGCTTACACACTCAGCATGTGGTTTCAGTTACAGCCTTAATTTCTACTCTACATTACTCATGTTTTAAGGAAAGTTTTTTTTTTTTTTTACATAAATATAGGTTTCTCCCATTTCATGACATTTGTCTCTTGTGTAAATATGTTTGTGAACTGTCCTAATCATTTTTTGCAATTATATAAGATAATCAAATCATATTTAAACAGAAAATATGCAATGCAAACTTTGTCAGTTCTAAATATTGAGAACCGCTGCTTTAATTAAATAATTTATTAGTAAGTATTTCTGTATTATCAAGTATCATTTGACAAATTTTGTAAATGTGATTGTGAATGTTATCATTCGTTTGCATCTGTAGAATGTCTAGTTTAATTACAAGCATCTTCACCATGAATATAGCCGAGGTAGTTAGAATGGCGTTAAATCATAAACAAACAAAAAATTACAAGCAGCTGGGTTTGATTCTTATTCATTTACTGTACTTATTTACCATCAGTGTTGGGCAAGTTACTCTGAAAATGTAATCAAATTACTGATTACTCCTTTTAAAAGTAATCACGTTACTGTTCTGATTACTTTATTTCAAAAGTAATTAGTAATTAGTTACATTACTGGTTACGTTACTTTTTTCTCCATTAGATTTATGAAATCCCAGCATACACGTTCTGATAAATATTTGTTATTAAAGCATCAACATTCACAGAACACTGTTATTTTTAACTAAAGCAAGCAGATGTTGCGTGCATGGCACCAGCACTCGCTCATCTTGTCCCTCGCCGCACTCTGTTGCGTCGGGTCTCGCGGGGGCAGGTCTCTAATCCACTGGCACTGGACTCGACAGTAAGTGTGCTACATCCTTTTTACAATCTCTAGATTATAAAACACTGCATTCTGTCAGCAATGTAATGCGGCAGTAACGTATAGAGACTTCGGCTTGTAACTATACTCTAATTACTATTTTGAAAATTATAACGCGTTAAATTACTCCGTTACTAAAAAAGTAATCAAATTACAGTAAGGCGTTACAGCACAACACTGTTTACCATATCATTTTATTCAATGCAACCTATAAGTAAAGATATAGTACAGTGACAACAGAGGAATAGTTCTACTTTGAGGGTTCAATGTGTGTTGTGAGGGTCAGAGGGGCTGTAATGTAAACGGTTGTGTATCAAGTTTTCATGGAAGTGCTGTGTGTTATTGAGGGACTCAGCTGTTTGGGTGGAGCTTCGAAGATCATTTCATCAACAAGTAGGTGTAAATGTTCTGGAAAGATGCCCTGTTGTGATGGTACCACTGGTCTGGATTCTGAATCATTTTAATTAATTGCGCTAGCTGGAAGGCTATCGAATAAAGTATTGCAGTATTCTAGTCTTGAAATGGTAATAGTTTGAACAAGGGGGAAGTTCTGAAATTGAAGAATGCAAATCTGCAAGGCTAGGCAGTCAAAGCAATGCAGTGGGTGAAGTTAAGCTCATCATTAAACTCTACAACCAAGTTCCTGACTGACTTGCACGTTGTTAGTGTTATTCAGCCCAGCTGGACTGTGATGTTTTGTGGAATTGTCAGGCTGGCTGAGTTGCATATATTGTGTATATTGATAAGAAAAATGGGGCCAGGCATCGAGCCCTGAGGTACCCCTGTCATTAGCTAGTGTGATTTAGACACCTCCCTAGAGTGGTTTCCATCTGATGTCCTACAATATGTTTACTGCAAATATGAGCCCATTGTGCAAACTTAGGGGAACAAATTTTGTGTGCTGTAAGTGAAATAAAGATTTGTAATGTTGGACATCTGTACATTACTAAATGCACAATAAAAGCATTAAACATTTATTCTGACAGGTGCATGTATCAATTTATTTTCTTAGCTGTATTTTATGACAGGTTTTTATTGTCATGTTGGATCATCATATCCCTATATTTTATCTTACAAGCACAGTAAATTAACTTACATCATAATGTCATTACAGTAATGAATTACAGTATGGTTTTATTAGGGGATTCTGAATCATTTTAATTCATTGCGCTAGCTGGAAGGCTATCGAATAAAGTATTGCAGTATTCTAGTCTTGAAATGGTAATAGTTTGAACAAGGGGGAAGTTCTGAAATTGAAGAATGCAAATCTGCAAGGCTAGGCAGTCAAAGCAATGCAGTGGGTGAAGTTAAGCTCATCATTAAACTCTACAACCAAGTTCCTGACTGACTTGCACGTTGTTAGTGTTATTCAGCCCAGCTGGACTGTGATGTTTTGTGGAATTGTCAGGCTGGCTGAGTTGCATATATTGTGTATATTGATAAGAAAAATGGGGCCAGGCATCGAGCCCTGAGGTACCCCTGTCATTAGCTAGTGTGATTTAGACACCTCCCTAGAGTGGTTTCCATCTGATGTCCTACAATATGTTTACTGCAAATATGAGCCCATTGTGCAAACTTAGGGGAACAAATTTTGTGTGCTGTAAGTGAAATAAAGATTTGTAATGTTGGACATCTGTACATTACTAAATGCACAATAAAAGCATTAAACATTTATTCTGACAGGTGCATGTATCAATTTATTTTCTTAGCTGTATTTTATGACAGGTTTTTATTGTCATGTTGGATCATCATATCCCTATATTTTATCTTACAAGCACAGTAAATTAACTTACATCATAATGTCATTACAGTAATGAATTACAGTATGGTTTTATTAGGGAGGCTTCAGCAGCTTGTTTAAAAAGAAAACAAACAGTGTAACAGCAAGTATGCTCTTGGAAAAGGCAAAAGTGTGGTGTATATGGGATTGGGGGTAAGTTTGATCGAATGCTATAGAGGAGGCACCTCTTCTGACTACCCATTTTGCATGGAATGTCTTGCCACTGTTTTGGTCAGCAAGATCTATGGATGGCCAAAGTGCTGCTCTTTGGGACAGGATCTCAGAAAACAGGAAGGGATTACAGCTGGCCTGAGCTGATATCATAGCTTTCTCTCTTCTCTCTTACGCCACCGCACTTAGCAAAAATAAAAAAAACAAAACAAAAAGGCATATGAGAACACCAGTGGAAAGAATGTGTCAGAGTTTGAATTCAGAGCAGGAGTCAGTGCCAGAGATGACCTTGCCCTTCAGAAAACTCAAACCTACCTGCAGCTAACAGGACACAGGGGTGGGGCTGCACAGATAATTGAAATGAACTGTAAATGTTGTCGACAACTACTTGAATAGGGCACATTATGTTGCACAGCAAATTTGGTGTGATGTTGACAGGATTAGCAGGCTCACTTCAAACTTGCATTACAACAACTTTTGAATTATGACATTTTAAGGCACCCTATTGGTTAAAGGGGTCATATGAGGCTATTTTAAAGATCATTATTTGGTGTATTTGGTGTAACAGAATATGTTGACATGCTTTAATGTTCAAACAACACATTATAGGAAAACTTGAAATCGCATCATATGACCCCTTTAAAAATGCAACAAATACTTTTCAACTGATTGGCAAGAAATTCCTTGAATATTTACACTCATGTTCCAAATCTGTGTCTTACTTTCTTACATGAAGGGATGAGCACAAATACATCATAAATTATTTTGTTACAAATTACAAATATTTGCTCATCAAATGTATTTAAATTTAAAATACAAAATAGTGGTGAGAGAAATGTATTTAATTAAAATACAAGTAATCTGTAATTTGAAAATACAAAAATACAAACAATAATTACAAGCAACCATTTGAAGTGCAAGAGACAGTGCCATTACATTTAGCAATACTGGAGTCAGATACACATATAAGAAAAAGAGAAGTGCTTTCCCCTCCTTGAACAACTTATAAACAACATAATTTAACCCTAACACTAGACAATATATCCAATATACTTATCCATATTTCTTCTCATTTCTTATGTTCACTTAAGACACAACCGACTGTGTATACTTGAATACCTTCAAGCATGTCTACGCTTTATTTTTTCATGTTTCTTTATCGCTCCTTTATTGTTTCTTTATCAGCATTTCAAAAATTAAGCAGTCCTGCGAAACTGTATTGTCATACCGCCTAATCCTACTCAAGAGGATGGCTCATTGTCAACAGTACAGATTAACTCCTAAAATGCTGATATGTAGCTGTTGAAGGGCTCTATGTAGAATTCAGAAACCCTTGTTATTAGCGACACAGGTGGCTGTTAAGTGAGCTGTGGTCAGCAACTTATTGCTCATGCTCTTGCACACACTCCATAGTAATGCGACCGATGGCCAATGTGATTCACCGACATCAGGTTCATTAAAGTTACACTGTTATGATAGTTTCCCTTGGATTTTCCCAGCGAAACTGCCCTGAGTCCTTCACATAAAAATTAGTCTACAGGCTGTAATTTTTTAAGTTTCGTTGCATGCTGTTCACACATTGGCAATAAAAAACGATTAATACTTGAAAATTATTTCATAAAGCCCCTTTAAATATTTCATTTTGTCCATAGAAACAAGTAGCTAACTTTAGCTAGCTAGCTAACGTCACTTGTCAGATAGCAAGCATAGTTGTAGAGCACAGCTTTCCCTTCTGTCCTGTAATAACATTCAGTGAGCAATATCTGATATGAAGATGAGTATATATTTTAGTACATAATTAGCCAGTTTGCACTGAGCACCAAAACAGCCTCTTTCATTGTTGTTGATGTTGTTGTTGTTTTTTCCAGTTGGAAGATGGAACCATGATGGAGTAATTAAAGGGATGGTTCACCCAAAAATGGAAATTCTGCCATTAATTACTCACCCTCATGTCGTTTCACACCCATAAGACCTTCATTCCTTTTCCAAACACAAATGGAGATATTTTTTTTATGAAATCCGAGAGCTTTCTGTCCCTCCATAGGCAGCAACACAAACTTACACATTCAAAGCCCAGAACGGTAGGAAAGACATTGTCAAAGTAATCCATGTGACTCCAGTGGTGTAACCTCAATTACATTTAGCGACGCAAGTGCTTTGTTTGCCTAAAAAAACCCCATAATTTACAACTTTATGAAAATATTGATCTGCATTGTGCGTTCATGAGAGCATCACAATGCATTTGTGTTGTGTTTACGCGATAGAATACTCGTCAACACAACGCACATGAGTGAGTATTCACTAGAGTACCACAACGGATGTGTTTGGATATTTTCGTAAATAAAGTGGTAAATTATGTTTTGTTTTTTGCGCAAACAATGCACTCATGTTGCTTCATGAAATTAGATCGCTTGATGTACTTAATGACATGGAGTACTTTAATGATGTCTTTCCTACCGTTCTGGACCTTGAATGTGTAAGCTGCATGGCTGACTGTAGAGGGACAGAAAGCTCTCGGATTCATAAAAAATATCTTCATTTATGTTCCGAAGATGAACAAAGGTCTTACAGGAGTGGAACGGCACGTGGGTGAATAATTAATGACATCATTTTAATTTTGGGGTGAACTAACCCTTTAAGACTCCGCCTATGGATCCAACGGGATGTCATATGATTAATTTGCATCTAGCCAAAAACTATGATAGGCTATAGCTGGCAGTGCTATTAACACAGGTGAAGAAAGGTATTGTATTATCTGAGAATAAAATAACCTACTTGATAAAGTATTTTAAGTATTTCAATTCTGTCTCTCAATGTATTTAGATTTTTTTATTTTATTATTTATTTTTGTCCAGCAAAATACAAATTACAAAATACATTTAGTTAAAATACTTCCGATCTCTGCTTACATGGAGCACAAAAGCAAAAGGAAATGTAAGGCTAAAAATACAACCCAGTCACCTTTTTTTTTTTCATTGTATGGAAAAAAAGATGCAATGAAGGTGAAAGATGAGGCTGTCATTCTGCAATTTGGGTTCTTTTATAAAGAGTACTTCTTATGGAAATAATATACTTTAAATAAATATACTTCAGTGTGATGTTACAGACACTTAATTGCAAGTTAATTTCAATCAAATGAAAATGCATTATAGTTTAAATGTATATTAAATGCAATCAGCTGAACTTAAGAGTGCTTTTTGACCCACTAATGTAGGACTTAGGTACAACTTTAGATGTAATTTGATCCTGTAATTCTGTCTATTGTCTTTGAACAAAGTATATTGTTGGATGTACTGACCAAGCAATTATGGTAACATAAAATACTTGTGTGTCATGCATTTAAATATATTTGTATTTACACTTAATATTGTAATGAAGTTCCAATTTTAACAATTAAAATATATCAACTAATATCAAATAGCACATATTACAGTTCAAATTATAATCAAGTGCTTTACATGTGCTTTAGTATGTTAACACATCAAAATAAGTGTACTTATTTAAAGCACAATAAAAGATTATTAAAACATTATTCAAAAATGTACTTTAAAGCACAACTTTTAAATTGACATTATTACCAAGTACATGTTTTAAATGTGTACTTAAGTGTGTTAAGACACATGGAAGTGTACTCTAAGTACTCTTAAGTGGCCTTTTATTAAGTAGTTATACTTTTAACATTTAAACACTACAAGAGCACATTCATCAGTACAGTTAAACTTATTTTTCACAAGGGATCCCTTTGACTACCATGTAGTATGTTATACTGTAACCTAGCACACGTTAATGTCTCTCTTCTCTGTGAATAGCAGATTACAACAGCAGTGATCAGAAGACCGCCTGCAGAAAGCATGAACTGTACGTCAGCTTCAGAGAACTGGGCTGGCAGGTAACGATGAAGGATATGTGCATGCTCAATATTACAAATCTCAAACTGGAGCAGCCTTCAGTGGAAAACAAACGATTAATTATCCTGAACGAGTGTTGAATCTAGTTTATGATTATTTTTTAATGTGAGCAGCCTTTTTGATTTAAATATGTGTGTTCATCAGGACTGGATTATTGCACCTGAGGGTTATGCAGCAAACTACTGTGATGGAGAATGCTCATTTCCCCTAAACGCTCATATGAATGCTACTAATCATGCTATAGTACAGACACTGGTGAGTCATGATTAATAAAATAAACACCAGACCTAGGAGAACAAGTATTTTTAAAGTTTGTTTCACCACAGTGAGTGTAAAAGATATCTTGCTCCACTTTTCAGGTCCATCTAATGAATCCAGAGAACGTTCCGAAGCCATGCTGCGCTCCCACCAAACTGCATGCAATCTCCGTGCTTTACTATGACGACAACTCCAATGTCATTCTGAAAAAATACAAGAACATGGTGGTGCGCACATGCGGCTGCCACTAACACAAGGGACACTTGCCGTCCTGCCCAACTGCTGCACCGCAGAGACAGAGACAAATGTTTATGAGGACTGACAAAACTAAATAAGACAGACAAAAAGCAAGCATTATGAACAAATGTGAGAGAATGTCTTGACGGTGGATCCAGGTTTGCTGCTTCTCATCTTTCCACACACGGCCATTTGACGTGACATTTCGGATCCTACAAACTGCCAAGAGGATGTTCGTGTGAATCTATAAACAGAAAATGAACTTGATGCCTTAAGTCTAAATCAAAGACACAAAGAAAATGTAAATTGTGAGCTAAAATGCTGTATTTAAAAATGTGTCACTTACCAAATATTTAAAGGGGGTCGCATCACGTTATAATTTCCTTTTCTGAGGTTCACTTGTGTTACAAAACAGTCAAAACAATTCTTCGTGACTATTTTCCACCCTCACGCTGACCCTTGGAATTAAATGGGATACTTTTTGCTGCTGTGCCTTTAGGACTAGACATTGTATCTTTCTGATGTTTGAAATTTCTAGAAGTTCAGAACAAATAATTTTTTTTTGCAGCTTTCAGGAACTTCCTCCCTAATATAAATAGACGATTTGAGTTCTGAAAGTTACAGTAGCTCTTTTATTTCAAAGGAAACTTTGATTCCTCATGATATGACCTCTTTAAGATTTAAAACTTATGAATTACTTTGTCCCAAAGCACAGAAATCACAACAGGATATTTTTTACTGCTTTCTGTATTTTTGATGAAGTCACTTAAACCCACAGGACTCTATTTTGGGTCTCAAAAACTCAAATTATTTTAAGTTTCTCAATATTTGCTCTGCACTACCTGTGGTTTGCATCAGCGAGTCAGAGCGAGTGGTTACACACTTCAACAGAACTCAAAGAACGGAACCATTATACTGCCGTTCCAAGGATGGAACTGTTATTTGATGCCATCTGACACCACAGATCTATAATTTCCCTGCAACACCTGCACCTCGAATGGCTTACGTCCAAAACTTCCCATAAGACATGAGGACCTACAAATAATTTGTTTTTCAGCAACAAAATTTTATTCTTTGCCATTGTCCTCACATGGGCTGTGGATTTTGCACCAGCTCATGTCTATTTACTGTCAAACTTTTAATATGCAGCTGTCCATTTATTTATTTTTTTTCCCACTGTGAGCCGCTTAATGGTACAAATCTCTCTGGACAGAGTATATATATATGTGTCTATTTTCATAATTATAGCAATATCTTTTGTTTTTCCCTGGTTTGTAATTTGGGAATCGATAATCGCTTTCATTTTTTAATACGAATACTGAAACCAAATAATTTGGTTACATTTATAGTTTTGGAACATCATTATTCTTCCACTGATGTGAATGGAACGCTTCAGAAAATATGCTAATTTTAATGCTGTTTGCACTCCCATTCATCTCCCTGACACAGGACCCCAACAGACCAACAAGATCATGCCAAACAGCCAAACCTTGACTACCTGGTTCACACTGACAGGGGTCACATCACTAGTTGGTATTAGGTCGTACTATTGGTTGCCAGTAGGCAATTCTAATCAGCTGTACTCAAATTCCGCCCCAAGAATTGATTCTGAGGGTACAATTAATGTCAACTTTTTACAATTCATATCCTTAATTATATCACATACCTCCCACAAACTGCTGTTTACATGTGTCAACCATTTTTGGATGCTTGTGTGTAAATACTTGTACATTTTACAGTTTATTTATTGTTCATTTTATGACTCATATACCATCACATAACAAGAGTAAAGAAAAAATTAAAAACTGCTATTTTTGGAAAAAGACAATTTATTATGAAATGTGTCACAATGTGCCTTTTTTGTACAAAAACCCCCACGCAGTGAGTGCACCCCTCTCACACAGGACAAAAATACTGCATTTTTCACTGAGGTCGGCCTTGATCATGTGCCTCTCATAAAGACTCCACTGAATATATGCGGTTTCTCTGATTGCTTTTCCCTTCCTTCTCTTTCAGATCCAGTAAAAGAAAAAAAAAAACATATCGGTGTGGGAATATTTGAAAGGAAATATGTAAATTACATTTGTTTAAATCAATGAAGCCAGTGGAGAGCATCAGAGAAGACATACAACTCAATCAGTGTTCTTCAAGAAATGATACCGGGCCACGCTAGTGTTTTAAGCAGTTCACTAATAACATTGAAAGTGGTTGACTGCATGTGAAAGCCATCAAGAAAGCATCAGGGAGGGGAAAAAAGTTTCTAACAGTCTAAAAAGACAAATCTAGTCAAAGGAAAAATGACGGGAAAAATAAAAACAAAAAAGCTACATCTGCAGAATAAACAATAAGGAAAAAATACTGTACCATAACTCCTTTAACGTTTCACAACCTCTAATGTACTTCAAAGTAAACCGTATTTCCATAAACGGTCACTATACAGCAAATATGATCGATTTTGCATTTTTACCTTGCTGAGTATTGAGAAATTTAATTTAAAAAAAAAAAGTATTATATAACAGCATTAGGGATCTGATATGGCTCTGCTCCATTCATATGCCTATACACCAAGAAGCTTTATAAGACAAATTAACCAAAAGTAGTTAAACAAATGTCATCCTTACTGAAGAAATCTGGTTAAACCAGCCGAATGTGGTTTGCTGGCCATTAAGCTGGTTAAGACTGGCCTGGTTTGATACTTATGGCAAACCATCTGAACCGTTGCTGGTTTAAGCAGGTCTCCCAGTTTGACTAACAAACTACCTTAGCCTGGTTGATTTTTTTTTTTTATCCTCTGAACAATACAACCTATTCAAAACCTAAAGACCACAACAGAAACATTTGAAACCCCAATAGAAAGACCACGTATGTGGTCAAAGTGCTGTTTGCAAGTGTGTATCATATAGTATGTTATACTGAATGGAGTAAAAGGGAAATCACAGCAGGTACATGTCATTGTTTTCTTAAATGGTACATGGTCTCCCTGAGGTCATATTTTCTTATTGGATAGCAAACCAAGCTGAATTCCCTCAAATATAACTGACATTTGACATTTACGAAATATGCACCTTAAATGATTTAATGATCTTAATGGAAGTGTCATTTTCTTTACATCATACAACTGTTCTTTTAAGGGAGAAAGGGCAAAATCAAAAGTCTGTGGTTGTAATTGCTAATAATCTCATCAACTGGTCGAGATGAAATCATGTGGAAGAGATGGTCCTCACTTCAGCAGGTGAGGGACAGAAATGAAGAAAAAGCAGTCTGTTTGTCAGTATGGTAAATGTAGGTAGTGTTGCTTTGTGGAGGATGTGTTGTGAGATGGAAAATAAGGGAGGAGTTACAGCTCATCTCTCGCTTGTTTCAGTACAAAACTGTGCAAACTCTCTAAGTCCCGCCCACCATTATGCTCCTCCCCCTGTTGCCCTGCCCAGAACATCAGGAGAGTTGGGTATCCACGCACCTATAAAAAAAACAATGATCAAATATTTACATACATTATGACTGTGTGTAGTAATTAAACATGAAGCCAAGCCAAAACTGCATCCAGTCTGAGTAGCTACTAGGGCTGGGCGATTTTTTTCAATTTTATCGATTAATTCTAATTTAATGTTTTGCCACGATTTAATTTTTTATAAATCGAGGAATCACGGTTTTGAATAGAAATATTACCAAATGTTAGAATTAGACACTTTGACAATATGCCAATGTTAACAGTAAAGAGAAAACAATGACCCAACCGCATGTTGCGCACGTGATTAACCACTCACGTGACTCGCTCTGTGAAGGACCATAAGGTGCCATTCACACAGAATGCGCTTTTGTGTTGACAAAGATGCGACGCGGGCAGTGGAATAGGAATAAATGCAGGAAGATGGGAGCTGAACTTCTTTTAACTTGAGCGCCGTGTTTTTAGAATGCCGTTTCATGCATGAGACGCTGCAAGAGACACGAGCACAACAGTCAAACGCCTCCATGTCTACATAGAAAAAACAATGGAAAAGCAGGGTAACCGAATAAAAACCTGTAAAGAACTACTATGTATGATATTTCATGTTTGCATCATGAGGACAGGCTGAAAGCTGCTGTTCAGTGTTTTTACAAATCATTTATTGTTAGTCTACTGGTGTTATACCAGTAGTTACATTTTCAAGTTGACATCTTAAAAATCGAGAATCGGTCAAATGTTCTGAAAAAAAATTGAGATTTTATTTTTTTGCCACATCGCCCAGCCCTAGTGGCTAATACATTTCATTTGGAATAAACTTTGTGAAAGGAAAAAAAATATTTTTATAGCATGAATGTAAGTTGTCTAAACAAAATCTGGATGCACTATATCCACTATGTTGGCTTTGCCATGTGACCTTCTGATTTTCGTCATTTCACTGCCATTCACAACTCAGGGATAGTAATGTGTGAACAGGATACACACTTCAAAATGTCAATTGAAGTAGTAGGTCACACCATATGTAGAGCGCTCCAAATAATTCAAGTTATGAGGTTCCGTTTATGTTTGTTTGTATATAAATATAAGTTATATAAAACTAATAAAAGTAGACTTCTTATTGTGTTATCTGTATATGCAGTGTATGCAGTAAAAAAAGGACTCTTAGCTAAAAGCTTTATCAAAAGTACTAAAACAAAAATCGTTAATGGAAGGATTTGTAAGTGTAACTAGAATCTTTAGACGGAATGGAGCTGTAATCTTTATGGAAACATTTGTTACATTTCCTATTCATAGTAGACAGCAAGGCAGCACACTAGTTTTTTGGAACAGGCTAAAGAATGTCCTAATTTAAAAAAAAAAAAAAACTCTCTGCCACTAATATGAAGTTATGTTGACCCCATCCCTCAAACATCCACAATCCACAAGACTTAGTTACTCTCCCTGCCACCCATCAGTGGATTTCCAGACTAAATGAGCTGCACTCACAGAGTATCTGTTGCAGAGCGTTCTCTCCACGGTGCAGTCCACTTTAGCAATCTTCACATCAGTCAGACCAGGAAACTCCTTTTTAGATAGATCCTCCCAGGTAGGGGCCAGGTTCTTGCAGTGACCACACCTTAAACACACATCGCGTGAGTCGCTGAACAACTACTAAGGAAACATTAAGATGATAAGAGGCACAGATAGGGGAGGGGAGTACACTGTGTGCGTGCACGTGGATGTACACACAAACATGGGAGTCTGTCACTGCGCAGGGTTTGGCAATGTAGCTTAAAATCATTAAATGGAGAATCAAAGTGTTTGTGATATTTATTACACATAAGAAGTTACTGCTAGTTTCAAAATTAAAAACTAACACCCCAGTTTAAAAATATAAACTATTCTTCTCTACCCTTCTAAAATGCCTGGATTTGAAATCCATCAATTTTTTCAAGTAGTTATATACTGAAAAAGTGCACATCAGGTTCAATTTGACAGTGTTCAGTTTGAAAAAAAAAAATGCATTTCATGACCCCTTTAACAAAAATTGTACGTATCTGAACATTTGAATCACCATTTGAAAACAGCAATTGTGCAGTTTTAAAACTCAAAACATTTAATAAACTAATATTTAATAATAAATAAATACATACAAACAAATCTAGTTACTTGAAAAAAATCTAAATTTACCCGTCAAGAAAAACAACAATGTATTTTTTAATAAACTGCATTTTGCAACTGCAACACTTAACACACAACTTAAAGCCAATCAGAATAGAGTACTCAGACAGACTATGGTATAATCAAAAGTACATTCTCTCTAAAAAAATAAAATAAAAGTCAAGCCATTTTGCTTATCAGGAACTTCTTTCATTTATACTATACTTTAGATATTTAAATGGAAAACAAAAACACTTACCAAGGTTCCATTTTTAAAGTATTTTAAAGTATTCACTCATCCCTATATATAACAGTTAGATCTGGTCCTCTAATTTTACTTCACAAATGACATGATACTTTTTCTGTAACTGCAGTAAATTTGTCACTTTTAGTATCACTCCACTTGATCCTGCTTTGGCTTCTTTTAGAACCATTTATATTGGCAAAAAATCAATAATACCTGTAGTGTTTTTGAAATTTCAATTACACCATGTTCTGGTTCATACTGCAAGCTGCATAAATATATAGTACTAAAATGGATTTGTGGAAATGAATCACTTCTAAACTCCATTGCCATATTTGTTAACTGAGTTGAAACCAAAGGCAGCACATCCTGAAAAATACTTAAAGACCTTAGGAGACTTACTGCACAAATTAAAAGTGTATTAAGATCACTAAAATGTTAATGCTGCTCAGGGTTATTATCTAAATCTAAAAACATATGTTAATTGAAATAAAGCTGCAATAAAAGTATTAGATGAAAACTAAAACAACACTAGTTGCAGCACATTTTGGTTGCATGTAACTTTTATATCATGTTTCTCGTTAACTAATGTGTTAATTACACTAATAGCACAAAATGTGTCACGAGGCAGAACATACTCATAGTACAACCCCTAGAGAATCTCCGCTGGTGATCTTATCCTGCTGAAGTTTAAATACCTCTCACTGGATGGTTTCCTTAATTACAACACCAGTTCTGAACATTTGTTTAAGAGCAAGGTCTCATCTCAAAGGTATCAGCAACGGTTTACAAGCTTTTAAAATTTTCCTCCAACTAAAAAAAAAAAGCAAGAACTCGGAAACAAAGCTCTTAAGGGACACTCTTTAGCCATGCAACAATTCCAGCCTGCCAAAATCCCTTTATAAAAGACAAGCTTAGACAGGAAAGCCAATTAACAAAGCAAAATAACAGCCCTTAATTTCCCCGCCCATCCCTTCCACTCCGGCCCACCAACCCACGCGCACGCACACATGCACATTTGCATCAGCAGGAGGAAATAGCTGCTCTGCCCATAATTACTACCTCAGTTTCAAGATGCAGATTTGTGTCTAAGGGCCCAAGTCTGCAGCTCGCTGTTCAAACATCTGCCCGCACACAAAAACGAATAAAATCTCTATGGTGCCAAGCAGGAAATCGAAAGCAAAACCTGTATTGTGCAAAAACTAAAACAGACACACACCTCTTCTTTGTCAGGTTCAGCGCTGGGTGGGATTTCGTGAGTGTGCTCCTCCTCTTCCGCAGGTTCATCTTTAGACTCTGCAGCTTTCATGTGACTATCAACAAACTCTTTAAATGAATCCAGATCACGTTTTCCTCTGTACTGATCAATCTGAAAACATACAGCATGCGCACAGCTACCGTTACTGTTTAGTGTAAACACTATGATAACTAATGGACTTAGGTTAACATTCTTTATTCATGACATATAGTTACAGTCAGTGTTGGGGAAAGTTACTTTTAAAAGCAATACATTACAATATTGCGTTACTCCCTAAAAAGTAACAAATTACGTTACTTAGTTACTTTTTATGGAAAGTAATGCGTTATATTACTTTTGCGTTACTTTCGCGTTACTTTTTAAATATAAGCAGGGCTTGATTGTTTTTAATATAAGAAGTTCTATTTATAGATAATATAAAAGCCCTTTCACACCAAAAAGTGTAATGAATAAACCTCAGGCTGAAGCAAAAGTAAAATCATGTCTGTACAGTAGAACGCAGGAGAAGAAACACTCTTCAGCAATAAAAAAACAAAGCACAATTGTTAGTTTCTCTGAAGTCATTTTTGCTTGTTAGTATGGTTGAACTGGATCATCAAAGGTCAGCAGCAAAAATATTGGTTAATAAAATGGGATTAGATACATTTGTGTTATTTAACATATTTATTGCAGGTTTGTGTCATATTCTGAGTTTGCATTTCACTGTTTTAATTCATTTTGATGAATACTAAATCTGTTTTTTGTGAGTGGGATGAATTAATGCACATTCACATTTAGTCTAGAACTACAGTAACATCATGTTCACACAATGCACACAACGCCTCTGTACTCCCGATTTCTCCCAATATGGGGACAGGAGAGCTGTCAGTCTATAAATGGGAAAAAAAAGTAACTGGCATTACTTTTTTGAAAAAGTAACTCAGATATTTTCTTGTAAATTAAAAAAGTAATGCGTTACTTTACTAGTTACTTGAAAAAAGTAATCTGATTACGTAACTCTCATTACCAGTTACCCCCAACACTGGTTACAGTTTGATTTGATTATATGGGATCATTACAGTTTTACAAGTGAAAAATAGTGCAGGAATTTCCTTCCATGGTTGTGAGGATGTAGGAAGCATAGAAAAAGTAACAGAATATCTGAAAATGAAAAAACAGGGTAACATCTGGGGTAATGTTTTTTTTTTTTTATTAAGTTTTATTCATTTTTTTTTGTATTAAGTTATTCAGCAAGGATGCATTAAATTGATCAAAAGGGACAGTAAAGCCTACATGCTCTTTTGATCTTTCGATTCATCAGTTTCCACAAAAAAAAATATTAATCAGTACAACTTGCAATATTGATGATTATAAATGTTTTTTTTTAGCACCAAATCAGCATATTAGAGTGATTTCTGAAGGATCACATGACACTGAAGAGTGGAGTACTGAAAATTCAGCTTTGCATGACAAGAATAAATTAGATTTTAACATATGGAAATGGAAAATATTTAGTTACTTTAAATTGCAGTTTCACAGCATTGGAGTTTTACTATATTTTTAATCAAATAAATGCAGCCTTGGTGTGCATAAGAGACTTCTTTAGCAAATCTTACCAACCTCAAACTTTTGAACAACAGCATGTATACACACTGATATTTATCTTAAGAAATGATTCCACTCTAGATATTCTTACCTTCTCTCCATCAGTGAAGAAGAGTAGCGTGGGATAACCACGAACCTGATTATCTGAACACACCTCATAGTGCTGTGTGCAATCAACCTTTAGCAAGCAAAATATATAAATATCAGAAAACAGAAGTCAATTTACAATACAGAAAAAAACAAGAGAGAAACCACAATGGCCTCTCTCACCTTGCCGATCTTGATGGTGTCTGAATGCTCAAAGCTGGTGGCGAGCTGTTCCCATGTTGAAGCCATGGCTTTGCAGTGCCCACACCACGGTGCATAGAACTTCACAAAGTGAGAACCTGTAGAAGACAACTGCAGGGTTACAGCCTCAAAATGCAACAAGAACCCATGTCTCAAGTAGGATAACATGGACTACATAATGGCTTTAATCATAACTGATCAAAATGATCGCAGATTACAGAAAATGTGGTGCTGCAGTGCAGACTGCACATTTATGCACGAAGAGAAGGAAATTTACAGTGTCATCTCACGGCTAAACTACTTCACAGTCATGCCACCCACAATGATGTTACAAGAAACATCACAAATTGTGTGAATTATGTGTACACAGTACAGCCCTGAAATGTGGAAATATATTAATTTAGCATGATGTGTACATTAAATGAAGATGTATAAGCAAAACTTTTGGTTATTAGAGTTAAGCAACATCATTAACATGTGCTTCCAACATCTGAAGCTGGGAGACATAAACAGTTCTGTAAAAGCCAGAGCATCATTTCCTGCCTCTCCTCCAAACAGGAATCATTTATTTGGCTAACGGACGGAACATGTAACATTTAAAGGGTGTTTGAGAAGAGGGCTGAAACTGTACCAAAGCCAAGACCATAATTCACCTCTTCTGGCAAAGTTATTGTCATAGAGAGAACCTTACGGGAATAACAGAACCCCAATTAAAATCCTGATGAGTGCTCAATGAAAGTGCAGAAAAGCAGGAGCTCTTATAATTTACAGACACACACAAAACAATAATAATAACAACCTACCTACCTACAATTAATGGCAAAAGAAATGTTTAGAAATGTAAACTGATATTTCCTACTGACACACTACAGCAAAATATAGAAAACATTTACTATTGATTACAAGATTGTATTTAATGTCATGATGTTTTCAGTCATGGAAAAGTCTATTTTAAAATGTTGTTATATTTTCACATTTTCCTTAACTGTGTGTCCATGTGTGCAGGGTGACAGTGAAGTAGTGACTTTTTGTTTAAATGCTTCACTTTCAAGATGATGAATTTGTAACTTAACAGTTATACAAAGCTGTAGAGAACTTGATCAAATATAAAAAAAAGACTAAAGCTAATTTTCTTCTAAATAAAGTTAAACAATCAACCCAAGCTGATACAACATAGTGGTATTAAAAAACAATTATCATAACGTAAAATATTATATCATTACTTTGTAAAACAAATGAATCGTCAATCAAAATTGAAATATTGTTAAAATGGGTTGTGGGCTACTACTACCTTTAGAGATGTGTGATTTGAAGTTTGTGGCTGTGAGTTCATACAGGCCCTGTTTGGGTTCAGGGACTTTGGGTGGCTCGGGTTCAGTCTGAGGTTCCTGGGGTGAGATGGGGAAAGACCAAATAAGAAGTGCTGTAATATTGTGACATTTTAGAATTACACCTTGACCATGTCCATGTATTACACAAAGCACTTTTAAAAGCCAATATAAGAATATGTTTCTAGTCATACAAATATTTTAGCAGTTTTATGATCTTACTTCCGGTTCATCCTGCAGGGTTTTCAGCATCCAGCTCTCTAGCACCTGCAGGTCTCTCGGGCCCTGATACTTCACAGTCTCCTGATCAGGTTTAAACAACTTCAGACTGTAAAGCAAACACAGAGTTAGTCAGTCAATGACTAATCAAACCACATATAATTTTTACCTTAGGCACATGACTGTCAGGTGATTATAAATCATGCATATGAAATGTTTTACACACACACACAACATCTAAATCATTTTACTGTCATTCTGCATGAAGCATCTTAAAATGTGTCTTTTTTTTGTTACGTACAGTACTACTAACGGAGAAGTAATGCTTACGTTGGGTATCCACGGATCCCATGTTCACTGGAGCAAAACTTTGTGTCTTTTGTGCAGTCGAATTTCACAACATACACTGGAGGAGCCTCCATACTGTTATATTTATCTGCCAGCTCATTCCACGTTCCCTGCAGCCGCTGACAGTGACCACACCTGCACACCACAAACATATTCAAACATATTTATCACATCATTAAAGGGGTCATCGGATGCCCATTTTCCACATGTTGATATGATTCTTTAGGGTCTTAATGAAAAGTCTGTAACACAGTTTGGTTCAAATTTCTCAATGGTAGTGTAAATAAACACCTTTTTTACCGTAAAAAACAGCTCTTTTCAGAGCAAGCCGTTTTGTAGCATTTTCCTTTAAATGTTAATGAGCTCTGCTGACCCCGCCCCTGTCTTTCGAGCCGCTCTCTGAGGAACTGTTTACTTTAGCCGCATTCATCGTGAAACTTGCTAATTAGCACATTATTAGGAAAGGCGATTTGCAAAGATTCATTAAAAAACCTTATACTCACTTCTTCTGTAGGTGAAGCTGGATCACGAATGATTCGCGCGAACATAGACGCATTTAATGACGACTGCTATGTTCATTATTACATCCAATAACAGAACATCTCAATCGCTATGGAGCCATTCTTGTCTACATCTGGTCCGGCGGTGAAACAATGGCGGACTGATGACAGCTCACTCAGGGCGGGTCTAAGGTAGGACGCCAGTCCAGTCTGTGCTGAAACGCTACTGTCAATCAAACAATTGCGGGAGGGGCCTGTTTTGTGACGTCACACAGACAGGCATCTGAGATTGGCTCGATTTGAGAAAGGGGTAAAGATTTTACTAGATAAAAAAAAAAAAAAACATTGGGGGGGTTTTTATCATTATAGGGTGGTTGTGTACACACACTGCCAGTTCAGTTCAAACAACTCGTAAAAATGCATGTAGCATCCGATGACCCCTTTAAACTATTATTCCATCACATATTACAAACGTTTCACAAAATCCTTCAAATCCGTTAAAGGATTGTTAGGCTGCATTAATTACGTCAACCGGAACCGGGAACATTTCCCATAACACCCGATGTACTCGCTACATTGTAAGAAGAATGGCATCCACAGTAATATTAGTCTCTTTCATTCTTATTCTGAGGTCAACAAAGCCATACGGATCCAGTCCATACCCAGATCAGATGGAGATAACTTCTATAGCCCTGAATGACAGATCCCTTGTGAAGACCTCATCACCTCGACGACCATTGGCACAAGACCATGGGAACCAGAGGAGTCCT
>NW_015538017.1:164087-164909 GCF_001515605.1 Sinocyclocheilus anshuiensis
TCTTATTCCGAGGTCACTGTAGCCATACGGATCCAGTCTGTATCCAGATCAGATGGTCACCGTAGCCACCCAGATCCTGTCCATATCCAGACCAGATGGTGGATCATTCAGCACCTAGAGACGACCTCTACAGCCCTGAATTTCAGCGGAGACCATGTCAGCTAGATGCGTCCCAGAGACAGAGCCCCTGCGAAGACCTCATCACCTCGACGACCATTGGCACAAGACCATGGGAACCAGATGAGTCCTCTGCACAATCTGACCTGTGCTGCACCCTGAAATTAAACCATACCATGCTGGTTTCATCTGGCCAGAGAACTGGCCCCCCAACTGAGCCTGGTTTCTCCCAAGGTTTTTCCTCCATTCTGTCACCGATGGAGTTTTGGTTCCTTGCCGCTGTCGCCTCTGGCTTGCACTGATTGCACAGACACTATTGGAAAACCACTGAACTGGATGATGACATCACTGAATCATCAATGAACCGACTGAAAAATGACTCTGTTATTGTCAACTTGCATTATTGACAAACTATTTTCCTGTGTGACACCGTAAAGCTGCTTTGACACAATCAGTATTGTATAAAGCGCTATACAAATAAAGGTAAAAATAAATAAATAAGATAGCAATGAGCCACAACAAGCTAAAGTAACTTCTTAAATCTGCTACAGCTTTAAAGGGATACTCCACCCCAAAATGAAAATGTTGTCATTAATCACTTACCCCTGTGTCGTTCCAAACCCATAAAAGCTTAGTTCGTCTTCAGAACACAATTTAAGATATTTTGGATGAAAACCGGGAGGCTTGTGACTGTCCGATTGACTG
>NW_015538017.1:165185-165356 GCF_001515605.1 Sinocyclocheilus anshuiensis
GAGACGAATTGTTGAATAAAGTCGTTTTTTTTTTCTTCGCGTACAAAACGTATTCTCGTCGCTTCGTAATCTTACGGTTGGACCACTGATGGCAGATGGACTATTCTGACGATGGCTTTCATACTTTTCTGGACCTTGACAGTGTAATTTACTTGGCAGTCTATGGGACAG
>NW_015538017.1:166578-166956 GCF_001515605.1 Sinocyclocheilus anshuiensis
ACAAAAATAACGACTTTATTTAACAATTCGTCTCCTCTGTGTCTCTCCGCATCACCGTAGCGCCATTTTGGAGACTATCCGCTGAACGCAAACTGCGTACGCTATTCTGTGTCAGCCGCGACACAAGGATACATTTTCTACGTGTATTTACGCTTTGATTTGAACGAAAACAGCACATCCGTGCAGTGCGGCTGACATAGAAGAGCGTACGCTGCTTGCGTTCAGCGAATATTCTCCAAAATGGCGCTACGGTGATGAGGAGAGACACAGAGGAGACGAATTGTTGAATAAAGTCGTTATTTTTGTTTTCTTCGCGTACAAAAAGTATTCTCGTCGCTTCATAACGTTACGGTTGAACCACTGATGGCAGATGGACTA
>NW_015538017.1:167190-215710 GCF_001515605.1 Sinocyclocheilus anshuiensis
GACAAAATTTTCATTTTGGGGTGGAGTATCCCTTTAAGCTTATTGGTCAGGTAAAAATCTGCCTTACTGAATCACTTTAAACATAAAACTAACATTTTTTATAACTTAAAAGTACAATATATTATAAAATACAACAGTACCCAGAAGAAAACAAACAAAAAAAAACTTTAAAATCAAAGACTATGGTGGTGTGTGTAATTCAGGAATACTGTTTAGTGGTTTAGAATCACTGACTGTGTCTGTCTCTTCTTACTTTGATAGCTCATGTAATGTGGCTGTTTGTTTTGATTGAATACCATCAAAGACAGAGTGAATAATAACATGGTAATACCACTGCATTGATAGAACTGTGGTATTTTTGGTGTATTTTTGTTTAAATGCCCTGGTATTACCATGGTACAAGACCAAAAACGAAGAGGGGAAAAAAAAACATGACATGATATTTGTACATAGTATAAACCTTAAAAAATATATAAAGACCATGGTACTACCATTGCATTTTTTTTTGTTTTGTTTAACTAGGATGAGGAAGTGATGTCTGATGTGGCTGTTCATGCTTTGCCACGTACACTAAAACTTTATGACTGCAGGAATTTAAACTTTTTACCAAAGTCTATTATCATCACTCTAATGTCAAAAATGGTGCTCCGTGTCTTTACTAAACTTGACACATCCACTTCATCCAAAACTGACTTATGATTGTCTCTGTAGATTAAAGTGGCTAATGAAGTCACTTCAAACATCGCAGCAAATCAACTCAGAACTAGCATAACGGCATTGATCTCAATGCATTTACCATTTCGTATATCTCTCAATATAATGAAAATATTTGATGAAGGTGTTCAGTTTTACCAGGGCGCGTAGAACATGACGAAGAGTGGAGCAGTAGAGACGGCATCATTGAACATCTCCACCGTGTATGTGTGTTTGGCGTGCTCATCCTCTTCTGTGTCATTATCACAGCATATCCTACTACACAACAACGCCAAATAAATAAAACTCGTTAAAAACGGCGCCATGTTCATAACTGAGCAGGCCTGTGAATGAAGCGGAGCTATGGGTTTAAATGAGTGTGCGTAAGTGAGTGAGCAGACAGAGCTGATCTGTACAACATCCAAACAGCGATCAGCAGAGCTGTTAAAACGAGCCGTGGGATCTGTAGATCTGTGAACTGCGCAGACGCCCTCATCCGTGCTGCGCATCCGGGGCACCGGTGTACGGAGGCTGACAAGTGCCATGCAATTTTTTTTTTTTTTGAGAAAAAACAAAACAAAAACAAAAAAAAAAAAACTTGTTTTCTCGACATACCAAATTAACAAAACATAATTTTAAGTGCATATAATGGATATAAATCACAATTTATTTTTGATTTATTAAATTTCATTTTTGTAATATGGAGTCGAGCAGAAAGTAGCCTAAATGCAATATTGAAGCTCTACTTGTAAATATTAAGATTAATTTCTGTAGCTCTGACTAATTTTACACTGTAATTTTGCCAGCCCTTGAAATGGGTTATACCAACATTACCTGAACGGTTAAAGAATACGCTAGCGCTCATTCAAGGACGTGAATTTAAAGGGTTAGTTCACCCAAAAATGAAAAATCTGTCATTAATTATTCACCCTCGTGTTGTTCGAAACCCGTAAGACCTTTGTTCATCTTCGGAACACAATTTAAGATATTTTTGATAAAATATGAGGGCTCTCTGACCCTCCCATAGACAGCAAGGTAACTACCACATTCAAGGTCCAGAAAAGTACCTAGATGATCGACAAAGTAGTCCGTGTGACATCAGTTCAACTGTAAAGTTACGAAGCTACGAGAATACTTTTTTGCGCAAAGAAAACAAAAATAACGACTTTATTCCACATAAATAAAGAGCGAGATGCTAACGGTCTAATCAGATTCAATGATCTATGCTAAGCTACAGCTAAAAGTGCTACCGCCAGACCCGGAGATCGGCTGAATGGATTCGAAAATGGTAAAACTCAACTGTTTAACTCTAGGGGAGTTGGAAAATGAGCCTATTTTCAAAAATAGTGGAGTGTTCCTTTAAGTAAAAAGTCAGGTTTTTATGTCTAGTTAATAGATTACACTATTAGTCTACTTTGCCCATCACCCATTATAGATCAATCTGGTGCAAAACACATTTACTTACACATGTTTGAGAAACTAGTTTTTTCCTGATATACAGGTGCATCTCAATAAATTAGAATGTCGTGGAAAAGTTCATTTATTTCAGTAATTCAACTCAAATTGATTGTGTAGCCTAGTGAACCAAACTGAGAGACCATTTTGAAGGCTCAGGAAACCTTTGCAGGTGTTTTGAGTTGATTAGCTGATTGGCATGTCACCATATTCTAATTTGTTGAGATAGTGAATTGGTGGGTTTTTGTTAAATGTGAGCCAAAATCATCACAATTAAAAGAACCAAAGACTTAAACTACTTCAGTCTGTGTGCATTGATTTTATTTAATACACGAGTTTCACACTTTGAGCTGAATTACTGAAATAAATGAACTTTTCCACGACATTCTAATTTATTGAGATGCACCTGTAGTTAACACGTTTGGAAATATTTCAAATAAAAAGGAAACAAATAAAATAAAACATAAGCCTATATCAGTCATACAATGCTATTGTGGCTGCTGTGTCACATGACAAGCATGACGAGCCCCCACCCCACTCGTGCCCCCTCAAAAATCATGAGTGCATGACGCCCCTGGTCATCGGTATGACCGAGAGACATTGAAAAACTACAGAAAAGTAAAACTACTTCAGTTTAGCATTACTGGCCACGAGTACTAAGGAGAGATCACACATCAGCTGCTCAAAAAATGTGTCAGAGATGAACTGAGCGCGAGCGCGAGCGCAATCCTGTGACAGTCACAGGCGGTAAATAGTGGAGCGCGTGAAGGAGAGATGCAAGGGCACGAACACTGTTCAAGGTCTCCATTAATTTGTGCTTGTAGTAATTTAATGTGTATATATTTTGAAAGCACTGAATCGCTATAGAAATCGCGATTCATTTGATTCTTAGCGTTTTAAATCGATTACTGTCCGAAATAGGCGATTCACGATTGAAAAATCCATGTTTCAAGATCGATGCATTGCATCGTCAGTGTTTGTAATCGATGCATCGAGAAAACGAGTGAATCGTTACACCCCTATAAAATATGGATGGGTTTGTCTTAATATCATATGAGTTTACCAATATCACATGACACGAGCAAGAGAGCAGATTTTTCCCGAATATCTGCATGATTGCAAATGTTGCACTTATTTTATACAACCGTTCAATAAACAAGTTAATTTTGTGTTACATTTTAGACACAATATTATCAGTATTGTCTATTTTTGTGCAATTTCGCCAGCGAAAATATTACCTATAAAGCCTTAGCAGAACTGTTGTACAACTCTGATCAACACACAGCGGTTATTCATGAATGAATCCACGTTTTTTAAATGAATCGATTGAGCCAATGATTCAGTGAGCCATTCACAAAGACAGTGCTTCGTTTTTTGAATGAATCAGCCGTTTGAACGAATCAGTTGAATGAATGACTGAATAACTCACTCATTCAGAGAGCATTTGCCGCCACCTATTGGTGCTTTTAGTTTCATGTATAGAGAACAGTTATTTTATTTCTTAAAATCATTTAGTATTTCAATATTTCATTGCTTTGTTTTTTTGAATGTTGAATTAAAAATATGTAGATGTAGAGAAATAATCATTACATCTATACTATTATACTGATAGCAGGGATAAGAAATGTTTTAAGTCTAATCTTTTTCTATCAGTTTCAAACCAGTTTATTTGTAGAATTATGTTGCACCGGTGATATGGTTTTATATAATACATTTACAAAGATTTCTCTGAAATGCATATAGATCATTAAATGTCATTATAACTTTAATATATCCCAATAATATTGAAAACAGATTTGTCAGCTTGCCTGACATGATTAAATGATGATTAAATTGCTGTCCTTTTAAAATGAAGAGACAATATTATTTGTCACTTTCAAGATAATATATAACATTTCTAAAAAGACACATTTTTAACACATTGTCATATAACCTGACACCAGGTCAGAGGAACCTGCAGCCCAAGAATTATTCAATTTATTTTCTTTTTCTAACATGTTGTCTTAATTTGAATTTTTTTGTGTGTGTGTGTGTAATATGGTTGCATCACAGTATTACTATATTATAATTGAAACAATATATTATAAATCGTCAATCCTTTTGCAGGCTAAAATAACATGCAAACATATGGGCACCAACCAACATCTGCTTGCCACATCATTAGAAAGAAACATTACACTATATTATTATTTTTGTCTTTGTCTTTATACAAACTTTCTCCTTTCTCTGGTCAAACAATCAAACAATACACATGCTACCTGGCTCTGGATTATGGTCACACATGTTGTGGGGTTAATTCTGGAAATGTTTCTAAGTTCTGATTCCAGGATTCTCCTGAGTCCTGATTCTCCAGAAGTTTTCCAAAATCAAAGCCCAGTGTGAACATAGCTATAGTGTTATGCATACACTGCCTCCTCTCATGTGATTTTTCACTTGTATTTTGCATTTCACCTCACACAATGAACTTCCATATGTCATAACTTTTCTCATTTTATTTTATACAGCACATTGTAGTAGGTTTACAGTAAGTCCATGAAGATGATGGTCCCTGTTCATGGATCTACATAATTGTAATAGCTTAATAGCTTTCATTGAATGGCAGGTCATGGCAGAGGCCTAACAGCAACTTAGATGTTCTGCAACTTAGAGGCACTGCAGAGAATGTATTACCTTTACACTCTCACTGCATACAGAACATGACAGTCTTGAAGGAAAACCTCCATAACAAACTTACAAATTTAACATCCAATAAACATTTGGTTGTTGTGCTGTAGTTGTTTATGAACTGGCAGGCTAATTTGTAACGTGTTCGGGATGTCTTGCTTCCAGAAAAGCAAGTCATTTAGCTTGATTATTTTTGGAGGTGACATTAATCACTTATTGGACAGAACATTGTGTACTGGAGAATTGTATTTTAAATCAAGTACAGGGACACATACACTTGAGGTAAGTATATTTCCATTATTATATTGTCTTAGTGGACATATATAGGCTGTAGTTTTAGTGTTTGCTTATAGACTTCCAATGAGAAGACGAAAGCCCTAATAATAAACTCAATTCATAAAAGCCCTTTAAAGTTATGCAACATCCAAGCTTGTGGGTAATGTCAGGGCCTGGGATAGAGAGAGGACTCAGATGCAGAGTAGTGAGAAAGGAGGGTCTTTATTCTCGCCACAAAACACAAAATAACATAAACAATAGTTAACTGCTGCTCAAGTGAGCGGAGATTCCAGAGCTGGCCGGCAGACACTGCGGACCACTCGAGCGGCCGGATCTCCGTATTACGAGTCCTTGAGCACAGGAGAACAGAGGGTCAGACACCGATGCTTGCACATACAAGTCACACAAAGACACGAGCAAGGACAAAACAATCTACTCACGACGAAGGACAGACAGGCAGAGACATATAAGGGAGTGGGGGAATGAGCAACAGGTGGGGGAGAGTCAGCTCGTGATCTGCGAACCCCCGCTGCAAGATCAGCGCTGATTGCCCAGACCACGAGCTACCGAACATGACAGGACAACACAGACCGCAGGGGAAGCCGAGAAGGCACCCTGCACCGTGACAGGTAATAACTAAGCAAAAATTGATTAATTTTGACAAAAGGGCAACAGTTGTAGTAGAATTACTTACCAAACACTATGAATTAGAACAAATAGCAAGCTGTTTATTTACTTAATTTGCTAAAAGGAATAGCAATGATGGATGGAAATGTTAGTTACAACATGTGGGTAAGAGTGCAAGAGTAAGCACATGTTACAGGCCATCATGCTAAAAGAATTAAATAATACCACAAATGTCAGCATAATTTCAGCAGTCAGTTACAGTAACCATAGTTAAAGCACATTATTTAAATGTTTTTAATATTCAGTAATGTGAATTGTCAGGAAATACCTCTGAGAGTAGATCAAGAGTGCCAAGTATTATTTTATGTAGAAAATGTGCTTATGTGAAGTCTGAACACATGGTTCATCATCTAATTCAAGTTTCACTGCCTTGTACTGCAGGATATCCTTTAAAACATTCATCAACATCAACATCAAACATTATATATTTATGGTAGATATTTTGTAAATTTCCTACCATAAATATATAAAAAAATGTATCATTACAAATATGCATTGCTACTTCAACTTTAAAGGCGATTTTCTCAATATTTAGATTGTTTTGCACCCTCAGATTCCATCAACAAAGATGGTAGTTCATCATTGTTTCCCTTATGGAAAAACAACATCTAAAACTTTAAAATAAATAAACATGACATAAAAAACTTTGTACCTATAGCACCTAGTTTTAAGTTCAGGATTGAAAGAAGCAACCGTTTGGTCGGACCGGATGCTGACAAACAGCCATAAAAGCCACCATGGGAAAATGCAGTATAGCAGCTCATGCCAAGCAGTCGTTATGGAAACAATCTCAGGCAGGCTTTCATCTGGAATGGATGGTCATGGCACTGAGAGATTACCATGGCTATCAGTATTGTATTGGGGTTTTATGGGATCTCTTCTGCTGAGAATGTAATCTCAAGCCAGAATTCTGCAGGAAATCTGCTGGAATTATCAGTTTTCCTCTCCCGTCTGTGATGCACGCAGACGGGAGTTCTTGAAAGTTCAACACCTGTGTCTAGACAACCACACAAACAGATCAGAGAGGGCATGTGTGGAATTTGGAAGCTTGTCTTGTGTTCTAAGCATGCTGTTGACTGTTGGTGAGCTGTCCTTCATGGTAACACTGCACCAGACAAAAAATCTGCTCCGAAAACTTAGTGAAATATCTACATAGACTGCATTGCTGCCTTCCAAGATGTTCTTTTGGTTACATGCAGGGGCGGACTGGGACAAAAATTCAGCCCTGGCACTGTAGCCACACCGGCCCACATTACCACACCGACACAGCCCCACCCACGGACACACACATTCACTACTTACATTTGTGTACAGATGGTGAAATAATATAAGCAGTACCATATATGTAACAGATATTTAAACATTTAATGTATGTGTCTGGCAAACAATGCTTACTACTTTTTAAAGAGCACACGTTTATAACAAGTTTACACATACAGTAAAAACAAAAGAAAAAGAATCTGAGGATGTTGTAGAGTCTGTGTGCTCTCTGTTTATGCCATTTGTCTGCTGTTACTGTCATTCTCTACAGTATGTTGTTCTTTGTTGTCACTGTCTGTCTGTTGGGTTTTTCCTACCTCTACCACACTCCCCCCTGTCTCTGCTAGGCCTACCGTAGCATCCTTCCTCACAGCACTGGTATTGAAAGACCGGGGGTCTCTGGCTGTACTGATTCCAGCAACATCCTAGTTAATGAACACAGTATAGGACTTAAACATTACAGCAAAATATTTTCTCACTGACTGCTCTCAACATTGGAATACACATGAATACAAACAAGTAATAATAGCAAAAAAGGGAATAGAATATATAGCAAAAACTATAAATAGTAGCAGCAGTAAATCCTTTTTGATATACAATTATTTGTGAATTAAAGTATGCTGAAGTGTTGCTAGTATGTGGCAATCTCTCTGATGACGTGCTTGATTTTGACTGAACGGTTCGGTCGGCCCATCTCGGGACCAGGCGGCCGGCCGTTGCCGACTGGGCCAAATGCTTAACATTTATTTATTATTAACATTATTATTACCATAACCATAGAGAAACTGTGCAAGCGATAAAAACCCGTCCTATGCGCTGTTGGCCCGTAAAAACAATTTTATTTACATATATTTAGTAAAAATCTGACCGGCCCATATTAAACAAAATGGTCCGGCCCCTCTGGCATCTACAAATCATGTCAAAGCAGTTTTACAGGAAGTCACACTGTAATTATTAAGGTCAATGGTTCTCAACCTTGTTCCTGGAGCCTTCCTAACACTGCACATTTTACATGTATCCTTAATCAGTCACACCTGATTCAGGTCGTTAACCAGTAACACCTGCATCAGACAAAGGGCATACAAAATTTGCAGTGTTGGGGAGACTGCAGGAACAGGGTTGAGAAACCCTGACATGAATGATCCATTTTAGATAAATCAGAGTGCTTCTCCAACCTGTTCTGGGGAACCCGACATCACTGCACATTTTGGATGTCTCCCTCATTGGAGACCCAATGCAAGTCTTGCAGTATGTACTAATGAGCTGATGAGTTGTATCTGATGTGTAAGATGAGGGAGACATACAAAATGTGCAGTGGTGGGGAGTCCCTAGGACAAGTTTGTGAAGCACTAGACTAAAAAAAATTTGGTATAAATTATTTTCTCTAGCAGATCAGTTCCAATTTTAGTGAGCAAGACTGTATGAAATCATCACCGTGACAGAGAAACGTTGATGGTGTGGCAGTTCAACACGTGACATGGTTGATGTTAAGAGTTACTAAAGAAATTAGCTGCATGATTTCTATGAGTGCGTGCTATATGATACATATTTACAGTGGATAAATGTGCTTAAGGGATTTAAATATAGGTCGGTTTTGGTCTTCGCAAGAGTAAGCAGTTCTCACGGGGTAATATCAGGCCCGGTTCTACGGGGGTGCTAGAGCACCCTCAAACGAAATCAATAGCACCCTCAGTTAAAGCTGTATTAATGGCATTTTATTGCAGATTTGGCAAACTATCCAGTGCGCTATGGTTTGCACTCTGGAGATCAGTTTCTATTTCAATGTGTTTTTGCAGCGTTGAGCAGTGTAACCAATCACAGATATATTTGTTGATTTTTTGAATCAGAGGCGTTTAAGTTAGAATCCACTCACCGCTCAAATCGCTGGATTTTTTTTTCAGGTATTGTGTTCAGCACGAGTCATCTCATTATAACAAGTGCAGACGTGATGTAAACAAGAAATTTGTTGTGCAGCGTAGAGAACTATAACGTATCTTTGTGAGATCACGATGAACTAAGATGAGTGACAGCTTTTAGTCACTAATTTAACTCACTAATTTAAGAAGCATCCTCAGTGATTTGATTCTGGAGCCGGGCCTGCGGGGTATTAAAGGGGTCATTTGACGTTGCTAAAAAATAACATTATTTTGTGTATTTGATGTAATGAAATGTGTTTATGTGGTTTAAGGATAAAAAAACACATTATTTTCCACATACTGTACATTATTGTTTATCCTCTATGCCCCGCCTTTCTGAAACGTGTCGATTTTTACAAAGCTCTTCGTTCTGAAAAGCAAGGTGTGCTCTGATTGGCCAGCTATCCAGTGCATTGTGATTGGCCGAATTCCTCAAGCTTGTGACGGAAATGTTATGCCCCTTACCATACTGTGATGCTGTGTGCCCCGGTGCGACGAGACAAAACCAATAAAACCCATTATAAATGAGGCATTTGTTGCATCCAGTGGGGACATAATTACTTATTATCATTACTTATACTGTCTTTTTACGCGTTGCGTTGCATCGTGCCGCGTAAACATAAAACCATGTCTGCATTTTTGATCGGAGAAGCAACAAACAACAAGCGCTACTCTACACTGCTCAAAACTCACGTTTGAATTGTCAGTGGCAAATTCTTTAAATATGAAAACGTACTTACAGGCTGTGAGTCAACATTAGTTGTCAGCATCATAGACTGTATAAGGTCAGCATGCGCGCCGAAGGGGGAACAGGGGAACTGAATTCACCGGAACACCGGCATTGTAGGCTACTCTCCCAGGAAACAGTCCTCGTCCTCTGTAAAATTTGTTGCACACATCTGAATATTTGGTTTGAACTGTTCTGGAACAGTGTTATAAATACAACTTAACCACTGATTTCTAGTTGTGTCCTCTTTTGGAAGACCAAACAATGTAGTTTCGCTTTCACAACGAAACACACAGCGTCTCCACGACATGGCGGCGTCAACAATACTACAGAAAGAATCAAAGTTACGCCTTTTTTCTTTGCTTATACATTTGGACGGTGTTATGCAAATCTTCCCACACAGTGATGTAGACATGTGGGGGCGTGTTTAAACGAGGCGTTTTAAGAGGGAGTGGACAAGTCTTAACTTTTATATAGAATATCTGTTTGGGTTTGAGACTTTAGCCTTTGCAACTTTAGGGATCTTATCTATTCACGAAAAGCTTGTAACACTTCAAAGAGAAAGGAAAACTTGAAATCGCACCATATGACCCCTTTAATGTAAATATGGTCGGTTTTGTCCTTATGAATTTGACCAGTTATGAAGTCAAGTCAGGTCAAGGCAAAAGCATTATTACTGTGACTGATCATATTTCTGTCCATCCATCCATCCATTCTCCAAACTGCTTGTTTTATGTAGGGTCATGGGGATGCTGGAGCCTATCCCATGGGGCTTGGGTTGTAGTCAGGGAAAAACCCTGGATGGATGGCCCATCCATCATGGAATTAACAGACACACATACATTCATACTCTAACTTCCACCTACGGGAATTTTACAGTGTCCAATTCACCTTTTCCTGCATGTCTTTGGATTGTGGGGGATTGAAGGGCATCACGGCTGAATTGAGTCATTTCAGTGCATAAGCCAGAGGCCAGAGGCGACGGCGGCAAGGAGCTAAAATCTTTGAGGTTTGAGGTAAGTGTCCTTAGGGCTGTTCCTTAAGCAGTTAAACAGATGTGATGAACAGACAATGTATATGATTATATAAATGATGTACAGAACAACCTGTGGTGTATCACACAGGGAGTGTGCAGGATTCTGATGTATCTAATGGCGAGAAGCTATCACATGTCATTCCCTGATGTGACTTGGCTGAAAACAGTTCTAATAAAAACAGCCTCTGGTCCTTTGCTTTATAGCATGTTGACTTCTTACATTTTTTAATTTCTTCAATATATGATCAATTCAGTCCCCTCATGCCTTTCTTTCGCTGAAGGTGGGTGGCACACTTCTCTCACAGTACAACCAAATGAATGCCAAGAAAGGCCAGTCAATTTTAAGGTCTTGGCTGAACATTTACATGTCTCATCTTTAAACCAGAGAAGAGATGACACTGTTCAGAAAGGTCACCGTGCTAGTTAACATTAACTTGATGGCTGAGGAAACTCTGAGGTCGTCCCTTTGGTTCTGTTTATACATATCGCAAGGCACTTAAGTAGCCTACTTGCATCATGGTTTGTTTTTATTTTCCTCTTTAAAAGAAATTGCAGATGTTGTCACTTGCTACTCTCATGGAAAACAGCCCTGCCTTGCTGAAGTCAAGTGTGACTGTGCCAGAGAGAGGACGCCAAGTCTCCAAACAGATGTATTCTGTTTTTCTTAGCGATGATTTGTTCACTGCTTAGTACTGATACCTGTCCAACCCAAACAGCTCTGCCTGCTCAGTGGAGAGCATAGACTACCTAATGGTGCAACAGCAAAGACGCTGTAACGCCAGATGTTCATTGGTATATGCAATTGTAATGGCTTGTATTACAAATGACAGCATCCCAGTCTGGAAAGTTGTGCATATACCTACGCAGAGTTTATTAAACATTCCAAGTTTAAGAATTACTCAGAGTTTATACTTGGGTCATCAATCAACCTTAGTTTTTCGTGACGTACCAGAGTGTGCATGCATGGAGCACTTCCTGTCACAGGACAGGGGGCGATCTCACCGTAGCTGTTTGTTTCCAGCTCCCCACAGAAGCCATTAAGTTGCTCTGCAGGCGGAATAATGTATTTGAGTTGGCCAATAGTAAGCAGCAGGTGCAGGGAATCTAAACCCCTGGCCAGCTCACTCTCAAACTTTGATGTGCAGGCCAGAGAGGCCCAGGGTGTGCTCTTCCAGAGGATACAGAAGAAAATCTTCCCCAATTCACTGTTGTCAGACAAGCTATACTCCCAGAAAGCAGCAGAGTACAACAAGAGGATCATTATCCATAGATGTAGTAGACTGTAAAAATACTGCCAGAGATAAATGATGAAGCATTTCATGAAAAGTGTCAAAAGTAGCAGAGAGATTTACTGATGCTTTATTCAGGTGTTGTAAAAGATTTTTGTTTTCCCCCCAAGTATTAGTCATTGCAGGTGCTTAACCTTCAGAAATATTAGGAAGTCAAACTAAATAATAAATTAACTGGTTTGTATTTATTTGTTTGTTTGTTGAGGTTTACTATTTTGCTAAATGTTGGAAATGTCTGAAAACAGAAAATAGAAAAACAACAGTATTTTAATAGTATTTATTGTCTTTATTGTCCCAACAGTTTCCAAATCATGTCACTTCCTTGGGCAAAATCTAATAGGTTTCACACGAAATGTGAGTTAGAGCTAAATAGCATTTTTGTTTTTTTTACTACAATTAATAAACGTTTTCTACAAAGAATTGAATATCAATTTAACAGATCAAATTATAAGGTTGCATGATCATAACTGTTTGATCCAGTCAAGAAATAGGGGAAAAATGCCCTTTTTATTTTAAATGGGTTATATTATATTATAATTTAATATTTAATTTTAATAATAATAGTAAAGTGTTTTCTGGTACCCTTAGATTTAAATGCACCGTTCTTGATGCTATGCTGTTTTAACATAAAGAATTGTCAGAATGAAGAGCTGTGCGCCACAAAGTCAGAAACAATACAAAGTCTGGCAAACTTTCACAAATGTCACTCTTCTCATTAGTTATTCTTGTATTTAGGAGTTGTTTTATCTATCCTGCTTTCTACTTATTTCCTCACTGTGACTATATGGGCATAATTTCTGATCTCCTAGTCTATCACTGACTTGTACTGTAAATATGGATGGCCATGTGTTCTTGTATTCACTTTTATCCTCACAAATTAAGGTCTCATTCCACAGTTCACAGATATGTCAAACAAACAAATGTAGTATAAAGATCACTGATGGTGTGTCACCAATGACTGCATGTGTTCTGATGACAGGTGTTTTACTCAACTCAACAGACACGTCACCTACATCAGCTAAATATCATCTGATGAAATTCAGTTGTTCTGAAAAGAAGCTTTTTTTCCTCAAACATTTACTCCATTTCTGGGCAGCAACTAGCAGCCAGTTGAGACATTAACATGAATTGACTGATTTCAGTTTGCAATGCACAGGTCTTCGATTTTGTTCAGCTGATGATTCTAGAGCCCCAGCAGAGCTGTTTTTAGACTTGTGCATTGTGTCTGGATCAAAGGCTTTATGAAGGATACCATAATTTCCATGGGAGGATGAATCTGTATCTGATGTCACTGCGTAAAGTCGGCTCCAGGTAAAGACATTAGAGCTGGATATAAATATTTTTATTTAATTTGCATTACAAGAAATGGAACATTAGTACCGAACAAAACATTAGCAGCTTAATGACAGTAAAAACCATGCAATAAAGTACAATTTGTTTTCTTTTTCAAGGCAACATTTATCATATCAACTATTCATACGAAGATGTACATTTTGATGAATTGTGGTGCCAATCCACTGATTTTACCTCACCTTTGCTGCAGGTTATCTGATTCATTCTCCAGCCAAACAAATAGTGCTTTCCATCATGCAATGGAGTTTATGCATAAAGATATTGGTTATTGTTCAAATGTCTTCTCACCAGATGCAAGCTGATCAAGAAATCACTTTTAATCATTTTACAAAAGGGAATCCTTAAATCAAATGGGCACCCTATGGTCTCATGGATTTCACAAACATATATGAGCATGTCCAAATAAGGACCTGATGAGCACATGTGACAATTCCATATTTAGCTTGTGGAAAATAATAAAAATTTGAATTATCCTCTTTTTTTTTTTTTTGCCTAAACAATCAAACAAGAAATTAATATTAAATAACGTTTTAAATGTTCATGCATATTATTTAGTGGTTTGCGGTGGTCAAAAACAGCCTTTTTTACAACCTTAGTAGTACAGTATGAAAGTAAAATACTTTTAGTAAAGATGCACAATTCCTTAGGACCTAGGGGCCAAAGGTCATATGTTAATGTAAGGACATGATGAGCTCATGATATAGTGAGTAGCCTAAATACAGTCCTCTACAGATGTGATGCCAAGGAGAGATTCGTGCCCAGAGAAGTCCCCAAGAACTTTTCCCAAATGTCAACATTCTGATCCATCATTATTAATTTACAATTTACATTTATTTAGTTAATATTTATTTTAACAAAAGCAACTTACGATAATAATACAAGCAGAAGCTAGTAATCCAAAGGTGGAAACAAGAAGTAGTGCTACCATACATTTCAATAGCTAGAGCAGAAGTACAGAACAGTGGTGAAAGCTATGGGTTAACAGGAATTCAAAACTGACCACATTTACTTGCTTAATGTGCACTTTTGGTTTTTTGTGTGTGTGATTAATCAGTTTTGCAAGTTAAATGGATTTGGCTGCTCAAGTGATGGTTGGAAGTTCATGCCTCTGTTAAAGGCAGTGAGTTTGATGGTCTTAGAAAGCAGCCTAGCTATGCTGGCACCACCAGGCATTGCTCAGTCACTGACCTTAGGATATAGGAGGGAAAATACATCTAATGAGTGTTTAGATGAGAGGGTCCACATCAAGATGTGGCCCTTTATGTCTAAAGCAGGTGTAGCTAACCCTGCTCCTCGAGACCTACCATCCTTCAGAGTTCAACTCCAACCTCAATCAAACACACCTGAACCACCTAATCAAAGTGTTCGGGGCAGAGTTTGGCTGTTTCTCAATTCCAAGAATGCAAAGAACGGACTTGTGTTTTCGTGGACATCGGTCTTGCCAGGCTACCTTAATAGCAAGAGAACACAGAACGCATCTTTGTGAGAATTGAGATGCGCTTTGATCGTGCCGCTGAACTGACAGTCCCAGAACGTTATAAGGAGCGAGACACAATAAATAACACATAACATCACAAACTAATCTCATATTAAAACATTTCAGATTATTATATACAATACTTTCATAGTATTTGTATTATTCCTTTTATTTTACCATATGTAGCCTATTTGTAAAAATGATTAGGCTTAGGCATGTATATTTAATAAAAATACGTACCTCTGGGTACTTTTCTGCAACACCGTTTTTACGTACCTTACTGCACGTTCGGCGCAGTTTCAAAGAGAAATGTCCACTGAGTGGCACTAAAACACGGGTTCAATACGTGAACCCTTGCACGTTTTTATTACGTTGATATAGGTACGTATTGCTGTGTTTTTATTACATTGCTTCAGGTACGTATTGCGGCGGTTCAGAATTCAAATATCCAAGGACTGTCGCTAAAAGTTAATGCTCTATCGTGTTGGAAATATGTCCTACACCTAACCCAACCCTAAATCTACCCGATAGTGTTAACAAATGCAAAACTGATATAAAAATGCATTTGTTGATGCAACCGTGCCATTTGAACTTCCTTATATGCAGATTTGAACTGTTTTGTCGAACCGTAGTCACATGGGATTCAAACCAGAGCTCCTCACCTCTCAAGTACGTTTCCGTACTCCGTGAGCTACCGAACAAACCTACCGTCTATGAAAACCCATAGATATCAAGCTGGATATATGTTATGCTAACATTTAAAATCATCAGTTTTCAAATCTCCCAGCATATTAAAATTGATTTGAAGTCATAACATAATATTCTTCAAGTAATTGTGCAAAAATTACGCTTTATTAATCGAAACACTGTAAATTTGTGTGAAAAAAAATAAAAGGTGTTGGAGTTTTACTGCCTCTAGTGTTCATGTTTTTTGGAAACTGCAGTGATATGTACTTGCAGTAATAAAATAAAATATGCGAAAAAGTGCCCCCAGGTACGTTTTTGCCATGAGACCAGGTAGATATTTAAAGTCCGCGTGAACCGGAAGTTGCTGCCGACCTTATTTCAGTGTAGTGACGTATTTCCAGCTGAAACGGAATACTGAATAGAGGGCATGGTTTTATGTTTGCGCTCCTCCTCTCTGTCTTTCACTCATAGCAATCTAACAGTTGGAGGGGTGTGTTTATGGATATTCTGCCCAAGCCGTCAAACTGACGTCATCAGAAAAGGAATGCCATTCCAGAGCGGAAGTAAATGTTCAGATTTTGATTAAAGAGTACGAAGACAAACAATTGTTTTCAGCGGATTAACTTGCACGGATTAATTGTTCACATCATTACTAGCAATGTCCGCTAGTAAAGTAAATAAAGTCAATTTTGAAGGTTATAAAATATATAATAAATTATATATATAAATAAATATATATATAAAAGTTTATAGACATAAAGATACCTCTGGGTGGCATCGTTGGACTTTCATACAAATAGTGTGTTATTAGCTACATTATTACATTTAGTGTTACTAAAGCAGCTGAACCGGGCTTGGAATATGTCAGTCTTTGGCTTTGTCATTCTTCATATCCGAGGTTTCTCTCAGACCAGGGCTATAGTGTTCCCACTGGCGTTTACACATTGAGTGTGCGAGATTTGCAGAGGCAGATATTTTGAGGTTGTCTCCTCCATGGCAAATCCGAGTCAGTCACTGGCAGCTAATGAGGAGTGACACCGCGGAAACATGGACCTGCCTTGCCAACAAGGCACCTTTCAACTGTGCCTGTTTGCTTTTGCAGCTCTGCTTGAGAAAAGAAAATAGACCGACAATCCTGAAAAGTATAAAAAATATATATATAATAATAATAAATAAATAAATAAATAAATAAAAATCAGTGGATGAACAAATCCCAAGAGTGTGATTATGGTTCTTTTAGCTATTTAATATTTCTGCCACCCAATTTAAACATCTCTACTTTATTGTGAAGCAATTGTACACCATTGCTGTACAGCTATATATGATGAATATATGCATTATTTATGCTTCATAAATTCCTGCTTTACATGTTTTTCTTCTTCTTTTTTTCCACAAGGAAACAGTTGTGATTGACAATATACATGCTTGAAGAAAAAAGAAGAAAAAATAAAAATAAAACATATATGTGTCACGGTCTGCCTATTGTGGAGGAGCGCAGAGCGAGGAGACGTGGAGACGTGGGAGAAGCTTAGAAGAGTCTTTAATAAACAAAACCAGTGAAACACACACATAGGATATCGGGCTGACGTATAAGACTGGACGCAGGCCTCAGGAGAACACAGGGACTAAATACAGGAACTAAACGAGGGAATTGACAAGAGCCACCTGAAATCAATAGACACAATCAAACACCCCAGAAACTGGATCATGGGGAGCACATAGGGAGCAAAACACAAGACACAGAACACAGGGGCAGTCCAAGGGTGTGACAATATGTAGACAATGTGTTTCATTACCATTCCTAATATTATATATATATATATATATGGATTGAATATATATATATGGTCAATGTTAGGATTGAAACCTCCCTCCTTTTTCAGTGGCTCGCACAGGAAACAGCATTTGAAGCAATCATTTCCTCTCTGCCCCGCTCAAGATAGACCCTCTGTCCGAGAAGATGAGCGTGAAGTAGCTTGGAGCACGACCGCTGGAGTTTATCAGACCATGTCCCGCCGCACCAGTGGCACAGGAACATGGGCTTGTTTTTCGTCTACTCTCTATCAGTTTCTCAGAGTCCTTCCTGTTTTTCAGTGAGCGTGGTGATCCCGACCGGCGAGCTGAGCAGCCTGCCAACATAAATTGTGTGGGGAAAGGCATTGAGAACTTAGCAGCCAGAGGAGACTGTGGAGACAGAGTCGAGGAAATGTTTGATCACAGGATAATGGACATTCATCCAAACAAAGGAACATCCATATACAGCTACTTAGTTAATGGATACATGTTGACCGGTCATTCACTTACGCAACCTGTGACCCCTTAACCACACTGACCTACTGTCATACCCAGTATGTCCTCAGAGGAACGCAATAAATAGATTAGTGTTGGCAAAAAATGAACTAAAAGACTCTCTCTCTTATTTTGTGAAATGATATTAAAATAATTTCACAAAATAATAGTTAGGGGTTCAAGCACGCAGCGCTGAAACCCTATTGTAATTGTTAAGATTTTCAAAGATCTCCATTTTGACCTAAAAGTGGGTGTAGAGACCTGAAACTTTGAGGGATGGTAGTACTACAACTACAACGTATTACAACTACAACATATTACAACGTCACCAAGGCTCACCCCCATCAGCCTGATGGGGGTGCTACAGCGATCAAAAGTATAAAATCACTCCTAAAGCTCTTGTAGCAGACTCAATGTCTTATATCATGGGAATCCTTAGGTCAAGAGGAAAAAAACGCATGTGACGGATTCGACCACTACCAGGGGGAAATTTTTGTTGCATTTGGATTTTTTTGAAAAACCTATTTTTGCGAAATAGTCCTACGTTTTTTTTGAATGATCTGAACCAAACCAGTTCAGAAATATTCTCTGAAGAGTGAATATGAATAATTATCAAGAAGAACAAAAAAAAAGTTGAGTTTTCGACTCAATGTCGCAAAGGGACGCCAAAACATTCAAAAGAACCAGGGCCACTTTTCCTAAAACGGCTATAACTTTTCAACAGAATGAGATATTTACACCAAATTCAATACACATATGTAAGACCTCAATCTGAGGTGGTCATATGAGAAAAATCGCGGAGTCTGACAACTGTGTAGCGCTTTAATAGGACAACAAGCATGAAATTAGCTATAACTACGCATCCGTTAGACCGATTGACTTGGAAATTCATATGCAGTGACTGTGTCCAAAGTGCCACAGCTGTCTATGAGCACATAGACATATTTCGCATATTTTGAAAAACATAGCCGTCATCGGCCAATGAAGTTTGAGCACCTATTAGACGGGGTTAACGGAGAGCGATCAGATGAAGAGTGAATATGAATAATTATCAAGAACAACAAAAAAAAAGTTGAGTTTTCGACTCAATGTCGCAAAGGGACGCCAAAACATTCAAAAGAGCCAGGGCCACTTTTCCTAAAACGGCTATAACTTTTCAACAGAATGAGATATTTACACCAAATTCAATACACATATGTAAGACCTCAATCTGAGGTGGTCATATGAGAAAAATCGCGGAGTCTGACAACTGTGTAGCGCTTTAATAGGACAACAAGCATGAAATTAGCTATAACTACGCATCCGTTAGACCGATTGACTTGGAAATTCATATGCAGTGACTGTGTCCAAAGTGCCACAGCTGTCTATGAGCACATAGACATATTTCGCATATTTTGAAAAACATAGCCGTCATCGGCCAATGAAGTTTGAGCACCTATTAGACGGGGTTAACGGAGAGCGATCAGAACAAACTTGTTGGGCCTGTTTGACTCATGACCCTAAAGATCTGTGAGAAAATTGAGAGAAATTGGCCACTGTGTAAATGATTGTTTATTGCATGATTTTTCACACATACACACACTATTCATATCATATGACAGATCTCCTCATTCTGAACAACTTTGGCTCAAGAACTACTGCTGTCAATCCAATTGTTTGTTAATTATTCAAGATTACTTTAAAAAAAAACTACTTTTGTTAACTAGTCCTAGGTTTTTTGCTTAACCTCAAGAAAAGCACTGCAGTACAATTCTCTGGACTCTCTAGGTTAAAAAAAGTTTGAACTTTTTACATTGGTTAGATATTACAGGGTCATTTAGAAAATGGGCCTGGCCAATTATACCCAAAAGCCTATAAATACTAAACTAAGACGCAAAATGTCATGAAACTAGGTGTGCATATGCAGCATATGATTCGAAAGAAGCATGCCAACTTTTATGGAGATTGTGCAATATGTGGCACTATAAATTACCTGGAATTGCCAAAAATGCTCTTTTTAATCATTGATTTAGGTAGATACAGGCTTGCTAAATAGTAGGTAATGTGTTTTTTTTTGTTGTTTTTGCTTAAATGCCTTAAAGCGCTTAAACCCTGGTAATCACTGCTTGCAGCTATATTTCAATGTTGCTGTTATGTTCAAATAAGTTATATAAATGATTGTGTTTTGTGGGTTTATTAGTTTAGGGCTGCCTATATTTCCAAAAGAGTCTCCAAAATTCCAAAATTCTGAGTAATAATAAAATGCACCATTAAAAAATACAATGCTTTACTGTGGTACATGCTTAAAAAAATGTTTTACCATGACACTTTGTGCTATCTTATCTTCCAAAACTTTTGATGTTTAGATGTCTGTAAATTTCAGGTTTTGGTCTTTCTACAAACAACAACAATATTTGGGAACATTTTACATGCTGACTTGTCTCTCCTTCTTTGAAGTTTCATCCAGAAGGAGCTGCTAAGGATCATCATGCCAGGCTAAAATCACACAGTGTGGCCCAATAAACCTACTTGTGTTCATTTGGCTCTGAATGTTTAACAGGGCCCTTGGCACTGCTTAGTGTGCACTATTAACTTGCTAAATTAAAAAGTGCACTCATCATCTGTGAGAAAACCACCAGGACAGGGGAAAACCTGAAAAGGGGGAAAAGCATTTTTAAGTGTTATTGTTCCTGCAGTAGAGAGGGTAATAATTTTAAGAGGCTATTCATTTAAGAGGTATTTGAGCTTGCCATTCACTCTCCCATTGTGTCTCTCTATAGCAATAGCAATTATGAGCCTCTCCAAATGAAAACAGAAGTGAGAGGAGGGCTGCGACCAGCTTAATAACTCAGCATTACTGCACCGCAGGGTTCTTGAGTGCTCAATAAAAGAGGTGCTGAAATAAATTATTTGGCAGTGGCAAATGTTCACCTTGAGAGCAAGTGAAAGAGATGAGAGATCTTGCAGGGGATGCCCGGGCTGTCAAGGAAATTAAGGCCAACATTTTTTTCTGCTACGATTTCTTATTCGGATATTAAGAGTAAAATGGTTTGTCTTGCTGACTTTAAGAATATGCAACCTAATTCACAAGTGTATACTATGTAAGTGTAAAAATATATACTTCACTGGAGCTGTGAAAGTATGCACTTTTGAGTACGTAGTAACTCAAAACTAGGGTTGCAAAAAGTCTGAAAATTTCTGGAAAATTTCTAATACTTTCCAGAAATTTTAGAAACTTTAACTTAAAATTTTAGAAACTATAAAATATGAACATTTGAAGGGCCTTTCTTGCAAGCCGAATTCAGTCCAGAGTCTACCACATTAGCCACTTGGCTTAAAGGAAAAAGATCGATGGTAAACCATGTTGCTTTCTGTTATCTTTGTGTGTTCTCTGTGTACAAATATGTGACTGAATGGGTATTCTCACTGTCCAAAATAGAGACCATGCTCACTCTGCCAAGTCAAGAAGCGATAAGAATACAAATAACAACCTCTTTCCTCAGTCAATCACCCTGCTGAACAATGGGCAGCCAGGCTGGAGGGAATGCCTTGTCATTGTCGGCCCACCACTGCATGTTGTCGTCTCAAGGTTGAGGAATGTCTGGATCAGGAGCCAGCGAAATACCTTCAGAATGTCCCCATTTCAGCAGCTCCTGTTTGGATATTATTTGTGCCAGTATTCCTCCACCAAATCCTCTTAACATTCCAACATTGGCACGATAAAGTATCATTAAGAGCTGCATATTGTACCATCGATAACATAATAATTTACTTGTCTTGTCTGTATCTCAAATTTAGATGAAAACAATGTTTTCTAGTTGACCTTAGTTAGCCTTCTAGTTAGTTAGAAGATTCACCATGCATCTAGTCTTAAATCGGCAAAAGATGTGCAACATCACATCACTCTTGGTCTCACTCCACTAGCTTCTTGTAGACTCTAGACCAGGGATGAGCAACTCCGATCCTGAAGAACCACTTTCCTGTAGAATTTAGCTCCAAACTAATCAAACATACCAGAAAAATCAAACCAAACTCCACAGGACAGAAGGACTGAAGTTGCCCATGCCTGCTCTAGACCAGGGGTGGCCAACCCTGCTCCTGGAGGTCTACCTTCTTGTTCGGGTTCCTTGCTTCGGTTTCAAACCTGCTTCAACCCACCTGCCTGTAATTTTCAAGTAACCCCGAACAAAGCCACTAGAAGGCAAGCCTGCAACCTTTAGCCAAAAAACCGTAACAGCTAATGCTAATGCTTCCACTGTGGCAGGACGTGGGAAAGGAAACCAGAGGTTGTTTTTTTAAATGGATGTCAATGGAGGAGAGGCTTCACTACGCTGAATAAAAAGCTTCTTTGAGGAAACAGCTTATCATTTAATGAATCAACAGGCTATCGGCTAATCTTCAACATGTTTTACACTAAACAATACTTTTTGATTTAACTCTTTTTAGAGTTTACACCGAAAAAAATGCCAATTTTCTATGAGAACATTAATAAAGACCCTCGTATCTCCCAATAATAAGACCATCTCTGCTAGAAACTTCTAGGCAATTGTTTTTGAGCTGGTTGGAGCTAAAACCTGCAGGATTTTGGCCCTATGGGTGCAGGATTGGACACACAGAATGTGTTTATCCATTCTATTGTGCTACTTGTTCATTGTTTTTCTATATGAACACACTAGATGGACGTGTTTGAATGTTGAGCTCACGTCTTTTGCAGCATCTCGCACATGACACAGATCTTGCGTCCTTGTGTTCTCGCTCTACGTCATCATTAACCGTTGAAGTTCAATTCCAATACTCAAGAACACGAGTACAGAGGACGCATGAAAGTGGATGCGTTCTTGATATCGAGGATGCATCGAATGCAGACTTGAGATAATCGAACCGTTAGAAATCCCAGAAGATGCTGTGGGTTGACGATGTACGAAGCCTGTAAGCTTTTAAACTTCTCACTGCAAGCATGTAAATATGCGATGGCTCGTGAAAGTAAACATTGTCATTTTGTTTGGCATAATTTTAATAAAGTGATAAAGACCTGGAAAAAAGCCTGTCATACTTTTTATTGGTTAATTTTTTTACATTTAACATTGACAAAATATAGTTAATATTAATGCTTGGAAAAGGCTGAACAAGTCAAGACATGCCCGGACAAGTATCAGGAGGCAGTCTATATGTATGGGTGGATAGATTGATTTGTTCATTGTGCAAGAAAATGGACTACAGCATGTTTGTTTCTTCTGTGAGTGATTGATTAAAAAAGTAAGTTATCCGTTTTATATTCTATGCTGGTCAAACTGAAATATATTCTCATTTTGTATTGTCACCCGTAAACTTTACTAGTTCAAATAATGACTTGAAAAGATTGTATAATTTGTGTGAGTTGCATGCTGACTAAGTCTATGCTAAATCAAATGTTGACACTTGTTCAATACTGCTTAACTGTGCATGTTCCACTGCATAATTGATATTCATAAGCTAAAATTGTACACCTGTTTAGGGTACATATTTAAATGATAAACACTTTGCCAAAATAATGCAGCTATTTAAATGCAAACTGAATGCCTTTATTACCTGATATATGATACTGTTATTTACTGTCACTGCTGCTGTGTGTAATGTTTATTTCTTTATACTAGCCATATTATTGTTTATATTACAAATTTTATATTGTATTCTGTTTTCTCTGTTCATTGTAGACCACACACGCCCATATGCACCCCTTATGGGCAAGTGCCTGTAACAATTCAAACATACAAGGATAATTCAAATAAAATCCTTCAATTGGGACCTGCTCTCTTTCTCACGTTTCTCTAATCGGAAACTCCCCTCACCATTTCTACTTGTACCTAACCGAACCCTTGAGCGTCCCATACGCTTGTACACTATTGCTTAAGGAAAAAAAAAACAAAAAAAAAAACAGCTGCTCTAAATAGAAATCTCATTTATTAAAATGTATGGTTTCTTATTACAGGTTTCGTAATATTATGTTGCCACAATAACAGACCGGTGTGTAAAACTCTCAGACGTATTTTAAAGATTCTATGCCGCTAACATTAAATATTTCACATACTTTTGAAAATCCAACGTTTAGTTGATCCTGATAAGTGCTCGTCGTCACAGTTGTAAACACGATGGCTTTCTGCTTTCGTGAGGGGGTTTGACGTCACGGCATCTTTGTTTCCAGGCGGAACGTTAAAGAACGTGACACGCACGTCCACCGGAAATCCTGTATAATTCAACCAATCCGACGACGACTTCGAAACTCCTGAAGTGTTTCCACTTTTGTGGAATACCCTAGCCCAGTCAGGTGTGCCGTGGAAAATCCAAACTCTCTATTATATTTCGTTATTATTGTTTTAAATCACTGCTATTGGTCTTCCTTATGTTGATGTGGTGAAGACTCATATTAACCAGCTGCTTGAGGCCCAGATTATCCGGGAGAGTTGCAGTCCCTATGCCTCTCCCATCGTCTTAGTTAAAAAGAAGGATGGCAGTCTACGCATGTGCGTAGACTACTGTCAGTTGAATTCAAAAACAAGGAAGGATGCGTTCCCGCTGCCTCCCATCGAGGAAACCTTGGATGCCTTGACAGGGGCCCGCTGGTTCTCCACTATGGATTTGGCCAGTGGGTACAACCAAGTTCCAGTCACTGAGGGGGGTAAGGCCAAGACTGCATATGAATGAATATTAGAAGACATGTTGAAAAAAATCAGAACAAATCTCATGTAGGCTAATCGGTTGATCTATCAGTGTTTCAAAAATCGTCAATAAGAAAGCATGTGACTAATCATAACAGTCGTAAGATAACATTTACCTCAGAAACGGCAACAATAGGCCTATAACTTTGCCAAAATTGTTTTATTATTTCTAGTCAGTTAACTGCCACAGACCTTTTTTAACGCTCAGAATTGTGCATCAGAAACAACCTGGCACTCAATACCTCCAAAACAAAGGAGCTCATCATCAATTTCCGGAAACAGAAAGAGGAACCTGCCCATCTATACATTGGAGGAGAAATGGTGGAGAGGGTGACCACCTTTAAATTTCTTGGCACACACATCTCCCAGGACCTCACATGGACTGTTAACACAACGTCATCGGAATGTTGATTTTATTCTATTATGGCACTAAAACGCTACCATATTTACTTTTTGTTACTTAATGTAAACGCTTTAGTTGAAAAAATGCTTTAGTTCCGCATTTAACACTATCATTCCCAGCAGAATGGTCACCAAACTGCTTAACCTGGGTGTCAGTGATTACATATGTTTCTGGGTAAAGGATTTTCTAACAAACCGCACACAGACTGTCAGGCTGGGGGGCCATCACTCAACCACCCTGACTCTCAGCACTGGAGCTCCACAAGGTTGCGTCCCTCACTTGCTGACATCTACAGCACCAGATGCATCCGACGGGCAAGACATATAATAAAGGACTCTTCCCACCCCAGCAACCACCTCTTCACTCTGTTGCCCTCTGGAAGACACTACAGATCCCTCAAGACACGCACGTCCAGACTCCGGAACAGTTTTTATCCACGTGCCATCGTAGAACTGAACTCCAATTAATAAAAGACATATCACTTAATCACAAGCTTCAAAGGTTGTGGAATACTAAGGACTATACACTTACTACTCATACAGCTACTGGTGTACCTGTGCAATACCCTGTTCTCATATTTATATATTTATTCCTTAATTCTCTTGATTTATTAATATTTCACTCAATATTGTACATATCTGCTACATTTGCACTATACCTATTTTGCACATTTGGTATATATAACTGTGTACATTTGCACTGTCTACTGCACACCTGTTTAGATTGCACTGTTTACATTTTCTGTATCATTGTTTGCATTTTGTTAAATGTACATTCTTGTAAATTCTTGTATGTATGTGTGCACTTCAGTGTGAGAGCAAAACATTTTCATTGTACAACTGTACAATGACAATAAAAAGCTATTCTATTCTATTCTATTCTATTCTATTCTATTCTATTCTATTCTATTCTATTCTATTCTATTCTATTCTATTCTATTCTATTCTATTCTATTCTATTCTATTCTATTCTATTCTATTCTATTCTATTCTATTCTATTCTATTCTATTCTATTCTATTCTATTCTATTCTATTCTATTCTATTCTATTCTATTCTATTCTATTCTATTCTATTCTATTCTATTCTAAACACACTCTTGGCACAGCCGCCCAAAACGCAAAAAAAAGACAAAAAGGAAGAAAGAAAGAAAGAAAGAAAGAAAGAAAGAAAAATAAAAAAAGAAGGAAAGAAAGAAAAAAAAACTACTCACTCATTTTAGTTGTAATTAATTTAAATTAATTTAATTTAATCTCCTTTCCTTTCTTTCAGCAAATTCATCCACAATGTCCTTGGTGTTTAATTTAAGGCTTCATGTATTCTCAATGGAAAGAATGGCTACTTTCGATAAAAGAGGTTTAAAATGAAAGAAAGAGAATTAAAGCGGTGCAGGTGTCGCTGAAGGTAGATGTGAAACAGCTGTTATACAGACTTTTCAACTAGCTAGCTACCAACCTCGCAGTTTTTTTTTTTATTATTATTATTATTATTAATTATTATTTTATTTGGCGGTGGCAATTTAGCGTTTGCACATAGTTTAAAAAAAAATTACGCAGTTATACAATAGCAATAGGCTATAACAAATGCACACAAGAAATTACAGAGCCCTGCTCATGACGTGCAGACATTATATTTATTTATTTATTTAGACCACAAATTAACAATTCATTCCCTCGTTTTAATTAAAAGATCCTCCTCGGCGGGCCCCCAATCAGCCCAGGCCCATATGCACGTGCATACCCAGACGCTACGCCCCTGCTACAGAATATTTTTGTTTATTCTTCAGTGATGGCAGACCGGAAGCAAGCTAAACTTTATTTTGGTTTACATGAAAGAAGCTGGAAAAGCCACTGCCATGACCAACAGCATCTCAAAGAAATCTCTGAAATAATATCTTCCACAGATCCATCCACACAGAGAAAGACCTTGACCTTGATTTGTTGTGGTAACATTAGCAGTGTGTAAATGATCAGGACATATCATGTGAAGAACTGACAGGCCAAACGCTCCACCCGTGTCAAAAGCAGCTAGGATTTACTGAATGTGCTGTCTGAACTTTTGCTATTGGGTAAAATACAGGGACATGTGAGGAGAGAGGACATATTTCTGGCCAAGATCTCTCTCAATCTAAAGCAGGTGCATAGATGGCCTTAAATACATTCAGACATGTTTAATGCAAGTGATTTTATACATACAGTACAAACACATGTAGGGGAAAAAACTGTCATATGACTTATTTAACAGTTTTTAACTGATGTGGAAATGACTATGATTAGATGTGAACTTGAAGGATGTGAGAGGCACATGTGTGCCATGATGGATGAAAGAGCTCATGAAAGACACACAATGAAAGACTCTGAAATAGATGTTACAGGCTTGAACTCTTTGTACTTACTAATGCATAAATATAAGTAAATATAATATTTGATAAACCTTCAGCTCTTGTGTAAAATCAATTAATCGAATTAATCGCAAATTAAATTTTGCTGTGAAAATACCTACAAGCAGGTGCATAGACGGCCTTAAATACATTTAGACATGTTTAATGCAAGTGATTTTATAAATACAGTACAAACACATGTAGGGGAAAAAAACTGTCATATGACTTATTTAACAGTTTTTAACTGATGTGGAAATGACTATGATTAGATGTGAACTTGAAGGATGTGAGAGGCACATGTGTGCCATGATGGATGAAAGAGCTCATGAAAGACACACAATGAAAGACTCTGAAATAGATGTTACAGGCTTGAACTCTTTGTACTTACTAATGCATAAATATAAGTAAATATAATATTTGATAAACCTTCAGCTCTTGTGTAAAATCAATTAATCGAATTAATCGCAAATTAAATTTTGCTGTGAAAATACCTACAAAAGATCATTTAAAACCATTATTGTTTTAAATGAGAAAAGTATCAAGTAGGCATTACAAAAGGTAGCTTTAGAAAGAAGTATTTGATTTGATTCAACATACAATTTATTACACATACATGTTTAGGCTATAACCACCTAATATAAACTATGGAACATAAAAGAAGATCATTTGAGAAACATCTCAGTATTTTCAAGTCTCAGTATGTCATAGTTCACCAAAACAGCTTGGTTACCAACATTCTTCAAAATATCTTCTTTTATGTTCCCCAAAAGAAAATCATACAGGTTTGAAATGAAATGAGCGTGAGTAAATGACAACAAAATTTAATTTTTTGGGTAAACTATTCTTCTAGTGTCTAGATGTTTATGATTTAGAATGTATGTAAAGCCTACATCTTAAAAACGTATATTAGATGTTTGTACACAGCAGATGCTTTCCAGATGAAGAGATCTTTAAAAGATATCATGCAGACTTACAAGTGCTATCTGGGAAATGACTCTTTTTATGAATGGGCCATTGAGGTTCACACGATTCGTTCAAAACGCAGATTCATTCAGAAATGAAACACCCGAGATGCACAACAGTTCTGCTGTGGCTTTATGGGTAATATTGTTGCTGGCAAAATTGAGCAAAAACAGACAAAACTGTGTTTAAAATATAACACAACATTAACTTCTTATCTACTGTTTTATAAAATCACATTTGCACTTGTGCTATTCGGGACAAAAACAGCACTCGTGTGATATGGCGCTGCTTGTGTGATATCGCTTAGCTATCATATGATATGAGACAAAATCTCATACTGGGGCATATTTGGACTGCATTTATGGACTACATTATGCACTGAATTGTTGCCCTGCATTATGTTTGTCAACAGTCAACTGAAATGTAAGATAACGTAGAGGTCTGGGGGTGGGGCCAGTGCATTAACTGTGTTAAAATATTTTAATCGTGTTATTTTTCAATAACTAATTAATTCAATTAACACGTTAAATTGACAGCCCTAATCGGGCCGGCGTATGCCTATAGGCGAACTATGCAGCCGCCTGGTGGCAGCACAGTCAGGCCGGCAAAAGGGGGAGCGATTCAATTTTCATTTTATTTTATTGGACATTTGTTTGGAATTATTGTACTCATATCAACAAGTTATCACCCCATTAATTATTCTAATTCTAAATTAACTTTGCTTCATAGTAGTGCTGCTCCCATGCCGCCCCCACACCACTTTTAGAGCGGCATCAATAGTCCACATTCAAAACATGCTGATGTGTTTTGAAGAAACCCAAAACCCTGAAGTTCCTTGGCCGGCAGTTGGTCGTTTCACTGCAAAACACCTAATATACTGGGAAAAATCAATATCTAATACCCTGGGTTCTGATGACTCTGAACAGGGGATACACTTTGCAGTTCAGATGCCGGCCTCCAAAGTTTTCAGGAATTATTCTGACAGTCGTCAAAGATGCAACCAGTTCAATGGCCCTTTCCATGGAAATTTGTTTGCTGTTGTTGAAAGGAGCCATAGAGAAAGTTTCCCCTCTCAGACAGAGGGATGGTTTTTACTAGACATACTTCTAGATTTCGGCCAATTCTGGATCTGCGACGCCTCAATATGTTCCTAAAGTGTCTTCCTTTTCGAATGTTGCGCACAATCGACGTTCTTCGATCTGTGATGAAAGGTGACTGGTTTGTGAGTGTAGACTTGAAGGATGCTTACTTTCATGTTCCCATTGCCCCCCACCACAGGAAGTTTCTAAGATTCAGCTTCCAGGGTCAAGTCTTTCAGTTCAAAGTCCTGCCATTCAGGCTATCTCTGGCTCCTCATGATTTTACGAGATGCATGAGCGTGGCCCTGTCTCCTCTTTGGTTCAAGGGCATGAGGATTCTGCCCTTTTTAGACAATTGTCTGCTCTGCGCCCCAACAAGAGTGCATGCTCTATGCGACACCAAGATTGTTCTGGAGCATATACAGAAGCTGGGCCTTACTGTGAAAGACACAAAAAGTAATTTGGTTCCAGAGCAGACCATAACGTTCATAGGAATAACACTCAATTCATGTTATAATGTCTGCCACGCTGTCTCACACTCGGACAGACAGTATTCTTCAATTACAGTTATAACTTATGGTGTCATTCTACAACTAGAATCCAGGCCATGGTTTCCTCTTCTTCTGAGTCTGTTACAAGGCGAGCCGTGGCAGCTTCCCATCCATCAGACAGGACCTGCTGTCTCAGCTGAATGGCCATGTTTGGCACCCAGATCCAGCTCGTCTTCAGCTTTGGGTTTGGCCAATGGGTCCACTTCTCAGTTAATTGATTGTGAGCCAGCAGTAGTGAACACTATTGGTAACGCTAGGGCTCCTTCAACACGACAGCTTTATGCTGCTCGTTGGAGGATTTTATCATCTTGGTGTGGGGATCAAGGACTTGACCCAGTTCATTTGTACTGTGCCAAAAGTATTAAGTTTTTTTGCAGCATCTATTAGAAGAAGGTGGCTTCTACCTTAAAAATTTATGTTGCTGCCATATCTACTTACCATGCCCCTTGGGGTCTCACAACCTTGTGTGTAGTTTTCTGAAGGGAGCAAAGCATTTAAAGCCTGTTCATACACTCCGGGACTGTACATACACTTATACAGAATTTGCATTTGCAGCTATATTAGTGGTTGTGTGCTGTTATTTTAAGTTACAATATATATTTAAAAAAAAACGTTTTTGAAGTATATATGTGTATACTCGTCATGATGCTCATGTATGCTTTTATTTTAGTGCAATTGTATCAATAAACAAAATCTCCAGTGTTTCACGTGCATCTTAAAGATCATGTTTAATTGCGAGTGTGAAGTGGAGGCGGCAAGACAGTGTTTTGCCTAGAGCGGCAGATGAGCTTGTACCGGCCCTGGCCCTAATATTGGCCCCTAGCCCCTATTATTTTAGTCTACCATAATCGCTTTTCAGTAGATTAAGCAATACACTTTAATCATATTTCAAAGACATTAGAAGTAATTATGTTATTATTAAAAAAAGTACTTAAGTAAAAAAAAAAAAAAAAAGTAATTATGAAATCAAGTAACATTTTTAAGTGTATTAAAATGTACTTCTTTTTCATAAGGGTTGCGATGACATGAGAAGTGAGTGTAAGTAATGACAGAATTTTCATTTTGTATAAAATATTTCTTTGTTGTAACCATCAACAGCATCAGCTAATTGGAAAAAAGGAAATAATTGGACTACATTAATAGATGTCATAAGTAAAAGACATTAAGAGTTCAGAAGCTGCTGTATTTGGCAAGGTCTTTTTTCATGTCATTGTATTGAGCACTGAGTCGGCCCACAGCTTTAACATGCTCCTCATCCACCTCCTCCTTCAGTCGAGACTGCTCCTTTAGGAACTCCTCCCAGTCCTGCTTCCGCCTCTCCGCACACACCTGCAGATGTGTGTTCTGAACATGCACACATACACATACATACAATATACCAATTACTTATTCTTAGCTTCCATAAGAATTTGTTTGCAATGTGACCATTAAAATGCTAAATAACTGTATTTAGTAGAGAGTGGCTATGGACTGCTACCTACTGTATACTACACAGTTTACAACACCTTCCATTTTTAAAAATAGTTATTGAAACATTAGACAAAGATTTATTTCAAACTGTAGAATGCTACACTGCTGTCATATGACCACATCATACTATTTAATTCAGCAAGTGGATTTGTTTCATTTGTGATCTACACAATTTTTTTTTTTACTTTTCTCTAAAATGTGCAATCTATTAGATTCAGAGAGTAAAGTGTTGAATTAAGTTATTTTATGGTAAGAATGTTATATGCTGCTTTTCTCAAGGAGTAATTATTTTGGAATGCTAATGTAATATTACTAATGGCCAATTACAATTAGTGATCAGAAAAACTGTCTATAAACTGTCTGTTTAATATGCCTCATTTACTGAAATCATGTAACTGAAACACTAGTTTGAAACAAAGGATTCACAAAGGCTTCAAAGCTACAGAAAACAGTCTTTATAAAGCACCCATCATATAATAGCAAGCTAGTACTATCTTATAATTCAGTGATGTGACACAAAAATATCTCAAATTGAATGAACTGAAAATCATCCTGTCAGGGAATCATATAAATTTATTTTGAGACTACTTAATTGGATCACTTAAAAATAACTTAATTCCACGATGTTTCAAGTTACCTTAGCAAATTATTTAATTACTGATTCATAAAATAATTACTGATTCATGTGGAATTGAATTTTAACACATTTTTATTCCAGTTGAATTAATATTATAATTGCAAAAAAAGTGTTATTTTGAATTTTTAGTTAAAATGTCTTAACATTTCTCAGTCCGACCAAAAAAAGTCAAGCATAAAAATGGAAAGACAAGCAAGCACAATGTACAGTATGCTTTTTATATTGTGTATTGTTGTATATGCTGTTTTGAATGTTGCTGTTAAAATGCTGCACATTTTAACAAAGGTAAGTGATCCAAGTATTCCAAGCAAATAGAAAATCTACATACTGTAGAATTAGTAAAAGTAGTATGTTAGTATGCTGCAGTATTCTAAACATAGCCACTCTATATCAGGGGTGCTCAATCCTGTTCCAGGAGACCTACCTTCCTGCAAAGTTTAGTTCCTGCTCTATAATAATGATGCAATTGTATTTTCCTCATTTACCTGTTCAGCCTCTAGCTCCCTCTGCTGGATCCTCTGTGCCATATGATTCGCTGCTTCAACTACAAATAGAAAAGCCAATGTCATAACAATATTCCCATCAATACACTAATCTTGCTTTTAGAACATTTAACTAAAAAAAAAAAAAAGGAAAACCAACTGAGTGTCAGGGACAGTAAATAACTCGGATCTAAAAATTTGATCCAAACTAATTGCATTTACTCATTTTTGCTCATTTACTAATTGCATTTACTCATTTTTGCTGATTTTTTTAATTGCATTAAATTCATTTTTGCAATGTCTCACATTTTTGTCTAAGCCTCTATAAATGACTAAATTAGTTTGTTTCTTCACTGGAGCAGATTTGGAACCATTTTGAATTATATCACTAGCTCACCACTACAGTGATTAGGGTTAGGGGTTAGTGAATGGGTGCCGTCAGAATGAGATTTCAAGCAGCTGATAAACACATCACAATAATCCACACGACTCCAGTCCATCAGTAAACGCCTTGTGATGCAAAAAAAAAAAAACGGTGTATTTGTAATAAACAAATCAATCATTAATGTTTTTTAACTTCAAACCGTATAACATACAAGTACATAATGCATAATATTACTTTCTCCAGTGAAAACGTTGTCTCGTTTGAATCAGGAGAGAAATACACACAGATCAAGCACCATTTGTAAAAAGTTCTAAACAAATAAGTCGGTGTGATGTGAGAGAACAGAGGAAGCGTTATTAATGACTTGTATTTTGGCCAGAAGTGACGGTTTAAATGTGTTTATTATAAACATGCAGCTTTTCATTTCACAAGATGTTAATCAATTGACTGGAGCCATTTTGATTACTTGTGGATTATTATGATATTTTTATCAGCCGTTTATGTTTCTTTCCTGTCTCCATGTCGCATCTGACACTTCATCACACTCTCTACTCAGTGGCGTACCGCACATCTCTGAGGACCCACCGCAAAGAAGGCAACGGGGCCCCTCCTACCAGCAGTGATGCCATGCCACGTATGAAAATGTATTGTGCACCTGCTGCAATATACTACTGAGTCCGTCTCCCCCATTTACATAACTGATTTAACAGTAATGAATGTGGAAAATTATAATTGCATTAATGCATTTGATGTTATTATGAATAACATCAGTGATAACAAGAGTGATTTTGATATCGCTTTTTAGTCAGACTGAAATCTCCGCAGAAATAAATATAAAATATAAAAGTGCCTCGCACACTACAACACTGACCACCATTGCTGGACCAATGGGTAAATATTTGATGATGGTGATGTTAATTAATGAAGAATTGACCTCCCTGCAAAGATTTAATAATAGAGCTCTAAAAATAAAAAACAAAGGCTTCTCGTAAATAGGGGAATCTACTATGTGGGGACATTCGAGAAAAAGTAAACATGGCTTAATGTTCTAAAACAACAAGCAGGGAAAACTAATTTTCCATTTAAAAAATAAAAAAAAAAATTAAGTAAGTAAGATAAATAAATACATAAATAAAGACACTTAACGTAGCTTAATGGACTATGGCACTAAGGACCTAATTCAGTATGGGCTACAGTTTGTTAATTCAGATAATAATAGGCAAGTAGAATAAGAAGATGAGCACAGAATATGAACGCAAAGCGCTTAATGTGCAATTTAGGTTCATCTGCTTGCCTGCATAGTTTGCATCATCAAGGTAACTGAATTTGGTCTTTTAAAGTGATAATGCATAAGCCAGATAAGTTAAGTGTAATGATAATCTAAAAATGTGTAACATCTAAATTAATCTTATTTAAAAAATGTTATTTAGCATTATAAATATATTAGGTTACACCATTAAAACTATCATTTAAGGGTAAGAACAAGTAAATAGCTCTTTAACATAGCCTATACAATTGTTACTATTTTAATTTTTTTTTCCAGTGGGAGATAAATTCTTAACGTAAAACCTTGCGTGCTGCGTTAATATTCTGGGCTCTTCCAACAGTTTGATCTTTTAATATCACTGTCTTAATGCATAGCTAAACCAGTTAAGCGTAAAAATATGCACTTGGATCACAGTGTGGTTGTCTTAGAGGTATAGCGTTTATGACAAGTGAAATGTGAGAGAAAATTGATTTTCCCTGGTTACTGTTTTAGAACATTATTAAGCCACGTTAAGAGTTTTTCACGTGCTTTTCCACTCCATTGCACTCAAACGCGCTCAAGTCAAGAGTATTTTCCCAAATTCCACTGCCGCGTCTTGCGTTTTTTCAAAGCAAAAGCATGTTCTATGTGGTTTGCGAATGCCTTTTAGAATGTCCTGCGATGGGGCCCTCAAAAGAGGTGGGGCCCCCACGCACTGCGGGGGTGTCCCGCACGCCACTGTCTCTACTGTAAATGATGAGACTTACGTCGTGTGAGAGCATCACATAGTTTCTCATGCATACTCTCAGTGCACCGTGGCAGATCATGTTCATTTGTATCCGACGTCATCTTATTCAGATTTTCAAGCAGACGGCATTCTCTGAAAGCACGCTTCTCCTGAGGAAACAAACATTTCTGGTGTGAATTTGGTTGTTGTCAGTACGTCCCAAGTTAAAGAACATACGACTAAAAGGACAATGTCACCATGTTGGATGTACAGTAGTATGTCCAAGGAATTTATTTATACTACACAGCTGTATACCTAAAGAACACACTTCATCAACAGTTGACAAGTGTGGGAATTTGAATGCAACCATACATGTTTTCTTAAAGGGGTCATATGATGCGATTTCAAGTTTTCCTTTCTCTTTGGAGTGTTACAAGCTCTTGGTGCATAAAGAAGATCTGTAAAGTTGCAAAGACTAAAGTCTCAAATCCAAAGAGATATTCTTTATAAAAGTTAAGAGTCAACCACGCCTACCTAAAACGCCTCGTTCTAACACGCCCCCACATATCTAAACATTAAAGCATGTCAACATATTCTGTTACACCAAATAATGATATTTAAAATAGCATCATATGACCCCTTAAATTAATTTAAAAAGCAATTATCAAAATAAAGTTATGTAGTAACCTCAAACTCCCTGATGAAGTATCTGATTTCTCCCTGCAGGACTGGCCTGTGATCAGTCAGTCTGGACTGAATATCACCAACATCTGTGAAGAAACAAATACTGTGACATTAAATGAATATCACAATTAAATAAACAAAAGGTACCCAATTAAATAAGACATCTGATGTTTTTTTAAACTACTTACATTCCATGCTAGGTTTATGTTAGGTTATGTTTGTCTAACATATCGAACAGTTTGTAATATGAAAAACGTGTTTTTAAAACAAATATAATTTAAGCTAAAATGACTTGATTGCATAGGCTTAAACGATCATCAGTTCATGCAACCTGCAGTTAGAAAAGCTATTGAAACTTTGATTTTGGTGTGCAGTCAGCAGCATGTTTTCCCCCATCATATAATAATATAGTGTCATTATTCAGCTCAATTTAGTTCAGTGACCTCATTCGAAAGTGTCAAGTAAAGCTAAATCGATGTATTTTACTGAATATCGTCTATGGAAGCTCACTATGCTTTGAATGACAGCCATAGACAAGCACTGAAATCTGCTAGTGTAAATATTAATACACATTTAATGTTCGAATCATTTTATCTGTATGAACTGCAACGAAAGACGTCTAAAATGCGTTATACTTAACATAACTCACCCTTAATTATCTTCTCCATCACGAGATGACGGTCAATCTGACAGCCTTACACGATGATATTTATTATTCTGCCAAATGTTTCCTATCCTCAACGTCTGATGATTGAGAAATGTAAATGAGTAAAGTGAAATGTTTCTTTCCTGAATTTGACAGACAGAAGAGTGTCACATTCTTCAACTACTCACGTGCAAACAATAACAGAAAAGAACTCCAAAATAAAAGTCCCACCTTGAACTTCAAAATAAAAGTAGCTATATAAAACAAAAGTCCCTTCACGTTCAGCAACAGCCTTTTTGAGGTCACATGAAACGTAAACTTCGAAGAAACCAGTGAGCAGTGCTGGGAAGGTTACTTTGGAATGTAATAGGTTACAGATTACAAGTTACCCTATTTAAAATGTAATAGTAGTGTAATAGTTTAGCTTCTCTGCTCCACCTGTGCGCTTCCACAGTCCACTCCATTCTCTCTCTCGCATTGATTACTCTGAACCAAACCGTTTGGCGGAGGCGCAGAGAGCACGCGAGCCGAAGCATTGCCAGTCACGACTAACCGATTCATGATTTATTAGAGATTTAATTATCGAATGGCGAATTCAGAAATAATCGCTTTAGTACATTCGGCAGGCAATTATACAATAATATTATTAATACTGTTGGGAAGTCGTGGCCTAATGGTTAGAGAGTCGGACTCGTAACCCAAAAGGTTGTGAGTTCGAGTCTCAGGTCCGGCAGGAATTATAGGTGGGGGGAGTGAATGTACAGCGCTCTCTTCCACCTTCAATACCACGACTGAGGTGAGACCCTTGAGGAAGTCACCGAACCCCCAACTGCTCTCCGGGCGCTGCAGCAAAAATGGCTGCCCACTGCTCCGGGTGTGTGTGTTCACTGCTGTGTGTGTGTGCACTTAGGATGGGTTAAATGCAGAGCACTAATTCCAAGTATGGGTAACCATACCTGGCCACATGTCATGTCACTCACACTTCAAAATAGGGGGCCAAATCGGCTGCCAGGCCACCGGGAATTGTCCCGGTTCTCCCGATGGCCAGTCCGCGCCTGATTTCCACAGACATGCATAACGTGCAGGATTCATATATTGTCTTTTTGCGGATTAATATTCACTGACACTAGTCCATATCGCGTTTTGATTTAAGTGTACCCCTTACGAAAACAGCATCAAAACTGTTTAACGTTATGGAATAAAATGTCGACCAATGAAGAGGTAATAAAGACTGTCAAGCTTTGGGGTGTTGATCGACTCCATCTACGTTTTGATTATATCATTCTGAATCCAATTAATAGTCTTTTTTTCAGCTTTTTGTTCAAAATGTTGTTTATTAATTTTTTTTTTATTTATGAAACTTACCCACATTCAAGTGTTTAAAAAAAGAATGCATGAAGCTATAATAAAATATTTTTGTTTACAAGCAGATACCGTTCTTTCTTTTGATGTTTTGTATGTTCAGATATTCATATAACAAAATATATACAAATTAATACCTAAATAGGGACATAGTAGTATACTTCAAGTATGATGTAAAGTTCACTTAAAGAAAACTTACGAATATACTTGCAGTATAAAATTACTAAACTAGTAGTTTACTGAGATTATACTTCAAAGTGTACTACAAGTATTTAATTAGTTAAATAAAACTTAAAACTAACAGCATACCTATAAGTTCACTTTTAGTATAGTTGCAGTACAAGCTAAAAACATTGATGTAAACTAGTTGTGTACTCAAAGCTGACCTACTTTTGATTTATTTGTCCAAAATGTGGAATATTCCTGGACACTGAGACGCGTCTGCAGTGATAGCTGTTTATTGTTAATAACTTCTACTACTTTTTGATACTATCTTTATTATTATGATAATTATTCTAAACAAAGGGAAATGCATAGAAATCTACACAATGTTTAACACTCTGCTATTTGAATAATTTCATTTGGCTTATTTTTTATTTGTATTTTTTTTTGTGGTATAGAACAATACCTTTTGGTTTGAAGAGATAGAACTCAACATGATAGGTATTAAACACCTGAGACTGAATGCACCTTTAGAGATTTGCTAATGCGTAACAGTTGCCAACAGATATTAAGGTTTGGCGGAAGGCACAAGAGTTGAGAAGTTCATTGAATTCAATACATATTCTGAAAGTATGGGAATTCTGATGCAGCCATACACTTTATTACAGTATTTTATTTATTCATTTTAATAGCAAGTGCCAGAATAAAAGGTTATATAATAAAACCAGGCCTTCAATTCCAACATGAAGTATCTGATTTCTCCCTGCAGCACCGGCCTGTGATCAATTAGTCTGGACTGCTTTCTGTTTTACAAAACAGGGTGTGGGATAATTCATCAGAACATTTGACTTTTTCCAGGTTTTGCTCCTTGCAGCACTGTGTCTCTGTGCTATTGCTTCAGATACAAGTGTTTTTGCACTGGCAGTCTGGCCATAAATTCCAGCCTGGTCAAGCCAGGTACTCACTGTAGTTTTATGAAATTTAGCAACTGTTCTTTCTGTCGCTGTATATGAGTGCTGAACATACTTATTGTTAATCATACAATCAGCACATAAGGACATCGAATGTCCAATGTGATTTACAGATGAATTCTATGGATCTTTCATTGGGTTTCAAGAAAACTTTTAAAACAAGCTCCTGTATCAAAAACCTCACATTACATGCAGTGTTTTATCTACCTACTGTAAAAGTATCTGACACATTTTTTATTTATATATGCATATTATTTCATATTTAAGCTTTCCTTTATTAAAAAAATAAATAATTAAAAATCACAAAGGTACACTGGCACTAGATGGAGACAAAGTATTATTTTAGCTCAATATTTTAAGCTCAGCTGGAGACTGAACCTTAGCTGAACCATTAGAGATAAATAACTTAAAATAACAAATGATTATCACACGCACTTAAAAAAATGAAGTATGTTTTAAATACTATTTCAGCCATATACATCAAAATTTCATGTTTCATTCAGTCTGATACTTGCCATTTCATTGTAATTTTTTTGTGAAATATAACCCCATCTCGTTATACTTCTCGTATTTAAATATAATAATGAAGTCGCATTAATGGGTGGATAGTTATTAAGAATTAATGAATTGTACATTTGTGTACTGGTGTTTAACATTTGTTAATTACAATAGTTAACATGAGCAAACAATGAACAATACTTAAACAGCATTTAATCATTTCAGTTAATGGTTAATAAATGCTGTAAAATTATATATTGCTTATTGTTAGTTTATGTCAATGCATTAAGTAATGCAAAACTAAGACCTTACTGTAAAGTGTTACCCGTGTATTTATATGCACATCTGAAACTTCACAGCTGAATTAATAATAAATGCATCATGATATTACTGATTCAGTCTAGCACTACTTCTGCATTTTACTTAAAATACATATTGACATACTAATAATCCCATTTCCTTTTAGTAAATGCCTGAACTTATTATAATTAATATTGTTTTATTAAAAAAAGAACATTTATATTTTCAGTAGCAAAAAAAAGAGAAGAGTAGAAGTAAGAATCAGAAAATCATAGGGATATGATATTCTCCTTTTTAATGGGCCTATAAATAGTATACTGTTCGTTCAGTATGTTGAGTGTGAGGGTCTGCAGACAGGACTGTTATTGCTGTAATGAGAATGTGTCTCTCAGCATCATCATCTCTATTGGAGTTAATGCTGAGCTTCATGAAACCAGCGTCAACACACTTACGTGATCTCTACATGTACAACTGCAGAGACTGACATTGGTTTCTTAATGTTTGGGGTCTGCTCTTGATCTTTTCTCAACTTTTCCTCATTATATATTTGGTCTGGTTTTTGACTTGAGGACCCTTTTTACATACAGCAAGGTCATGATAGTTGTGTGAACAATGTATTAAATTGCATTTCCTGTGCTGTGTGTATTACAAACCCAGCAGAACTCAATATGATGCCATCTGACAACATGCTATGAGCATCTGAGAGCACAGCTTTACTGTAGATGTCTGTGCTAATGTTTTGAAAGCTTGAACCTTGGGTTAGAGAAATTAGTGTGCAGTGTTATGACAAAATGATGTATGAAATTTGCATTAAATCATGGGAAATGTAGAATCCACTTAGGGAAAAAAAGTGATGGCTGTGTTAACAATGACTTTAGTTTTCAATGTAGGAAAAACTGTAAATTACATTTAGAATTTTTCCCAGTTTTTTTTAATACATTCAACAGCCTTTTTTTGTAGCCAAGACCAACATTCAGAAAACATGTTTTTAACCGTTTTTTGGTCAATATATATCAGGTGAATTATATATTAAACCCCTCTGTAAATACCTTCAGAATAGGGCCAATACTGGAATGCTTGGTGTGTATAAGTGAAGATTTCTGGCTCAGTGCCTTTAAATATATTTATTCCAATATATAGACACAAATAGATAAGGTGTAATAAAATTAACACATGAAAAAAACAATGGTTCTGCTTGTGTCTTGCCTTACGTTTTTATCCAGACAACTGACCCTTAGGTTTAATTAAATCAATCTTTAATATTATATAACTTGCAAACATGACATATTTAAAAATGATATTATTGGGCTTCACAAAAAGTGAATTGAATTATGTGCAGGCCTTGTTTAGTGTGCTGACTGTAGATGAGTTCTTGACTCCTGGAGCGGTTAGTGAACACAAAGTGGGGGTCTGAGATAAGCTTTACAAAACATACCCACCAGGGTCGACTCAAACACACACACTTACACAAGATACATGTTTCCCCATCCTTGCCATCTCAGGCCACGGAGCTCACATTACCCAATGGGTATCATTATTTTACAGTGAATGGCTTTCTCTCTCTCTCTCTCTTTCCTCTCATTCTCCTGTTTACTCGCTCTCACTGTCTTTTATCTCCCTTTTCTCGCCGCAGAAGTGGCTGCAGGGACTCGGCAGGCCAGTGGTGGCATGGAACAGGTGGAGGAACTCTCGTGACCCGCAGCCCTGGTGTGAGCTCTCATCCTGCGACTGACCAACCTGCCCGACTCTCTTGCTCTGCCTCTCTCTCCGTCAGTCAGATCCAACCCTGGGCAAAAGAACAGGTCACCAATCCTGGTACCGTTTTACCCCCTGAGAGTCCAGCAGCAAAGAGAGGAAAACAGCCCGTCACGGGCGGTGTCGGAGTTTGTCTGTGCATTCTCTCGGGGGTTGAACAGAGTCCACTGGACCCCTCCTGTAGTCTGAGAATCAGCATATGCACTTATCATCATGTGCTTTTCTGGAAACCCCGGTAACCCTGTCAGGCCTGTCTGGCGATGCTAAACTCTAAACTCTTTGGGTGGAATCGTTGTCTTTCACAATTAATGTTCACGGCAGAACTGAGGGCCAGAGAATACGGATGGGCATGTGAGCGTGCGCGGACTCGTCGCTGTCACTTCCCCCTGCGGATTTGCGTCGGTGTCGAGTCAAACTGCTGGCAACAGGCGGAGAGATGCCCGAACCTGTGGAAGTGCAGATCCCGCATGGAGAGCGCAATCGAAGTGACAGGCCGGCGGTGGAAGTGGGGACATTCTCCATGTGTTAGCAAAACAAGTCCGCTGGCAGCGGCTCCCCCCGCCACCTCTCTCCTCCCCTCTGCAACCGCGAATAGGAGTGCAGCGATCTCCTCTGACGCTTGTAGAAGTTTTAGCGGCCTGCGGTTTCCCACGCGGGATGCCAGGGGTGCCGGCGTTGTGAGTGGTGCCGTGCCGGATTAGGCCCTCGCTGGCTGAGTTTGATGGCAGACCTGGAAAGACAAACCCTGCCAGGCACAAACTGCTCAGCCACATGATGTCAGGAGGACGAAAAAATAATCTAGCCATGTAGTGGCAGAGCACGCAGACAGATGACACCCAGCAGGAAGCTGCAGCCAAATCTGTAAGCATCCACAATCCAGCTGGCTCGCCCTAGGGTACCTGTCTCACAGAGGAGACTCCACAACACCCTGTGAGCTGTCAAATTAACTCACAGATCTGGAAAGATGGAAGCAATGTGTCCACACATACTCAACAGTGGCCACTATAAAGTGCTTTAATTCGTTGTTGCCTCCTTTGTTTATAAATTACAAATATATAACATATTGAAGCGGTAAAAATAAACAAAATAAAAACATTCACATTTTCAGTTGACAGAAAGGCAAACGTTCATACGAGCATGAGCGAACGCGCGTACAGACATACGCACACTGCTGAAGCCTCTGGAGGTTTACAATCATTGCCCATTGCTCTGCAATCACCTAGGAAACGTGTTTATGGAAAAAACACACTTTTCCTATTTTGTTCAATACACATAGTGACCTCATTTCCATACAGTGTGTCTTGACGTAAAAAAAAAACAAAAACAAAAACAAAAAAACGATAAGACACTTGAGTATTATTATTATTATTTTAATAAAAGACATTGCTTTAGATGTCATTTTTTAAAACACACAAAAATCTAACTAAATAAATAAATAAAAAACTAAACACAAGGCCAGTATTTTTTAATAATACTTGATCAGTTATATTGTCAAAACCTGTATTTTAAGCTAATACATCTGAACATTTAGAAAATCTCTTTGAGGAATAAAAACAGGCCTAAAGGTGCAGTCACGTGTACTGTTTTTCTTCAAACGTCTGTGGACAAAATCCAGTGTTTTCAATAGGAAGCCATGCTTGACCAACAAAAAGTAGCCTGAATTCTGTGTGAGCTGTGCTTTACACTATTGACAACAGAAACTGGACTTGCAAAATAAGTGACTGCACCTTAATTCTAAACCATTTTTAATGTACCATTGATGCAACATATATAAAATAAAATAAAAATAATAATTATTGTGTGGTCTTAATGTTGAGACGGTACAGGGAATGTTGGGAGCTGATGGAAATTTAACAGAACTCGAAAAGCAATATAACATAGTATATCACTCTAACAAGAGACACAGCAAAATTAAACATTGCATTACAGAAAAAACACACAAATAGAAACACACAAAATGTGGAAAGTGAAAACAACTACAGCTCTCAACCTCATGCCCTCATTCCCCTAGAACACTTTACTTTCCCACTTCACAAACCACAAAGATTTTAAAATTAAATACAAACTCCCATCTTCAGGATATGTCATTAATGGTTTGGCAAAAATCCTTTTATGATGCCAATAAAACTTGAATCTTGAATCTCTTGAGGGAAATCTGGAGGGAAATTAATTGCAAAATTGATACAAACACATACACCCAGCAGAAAATGAAGTTCCTGGTCAGATTTGTGTTGTGTCATTAGGAGTCTTGCAAACTACCAGTAGTAATCTTCTAACCCTAAAGCACTACATTTTTTTCATCCCCAATTTAATTACCATACAAAAAGCCAACAAACAAACAAATAAATAACCCATGACACTTCTCTTTTAAAATGTTTTGAGGTTTGAGATCAATTTGAATATTATCAAATATCATTGAACCACATTATTTATTATCAGTATTTTTGTGATTCTGTACCAAGAACAACGCTTGTTTCTATATTTTGGTCTTGTTTGACCATGGAACCCAGTTCCATAGGTCCAGTAACTTGGGAAACTGTACACTTGAGGCGACCTTCCCAACCAAGTTATGGTTATGTAGGTGGGGTCTAATCTTAGAGACTTTCTTATTCCAAGACCAACTAGCATCTCCAGATATTTAGCTGTGATCCGAGAAGGGTCTCAGCCACTCAAATTATTCAACTCAATGTTTGAATGAGGACAAATCCTCTTCCAATAGTTCTGAACATCTCAAGGTGACTTAAAGGGATAGTTCACCTTCAGTTGCTGGTCCCCTTTGACTTCCATAGTATGGGAACACTGTGCAAGTCAATGGGGAAAAGCAACTGAAGGTGAACTATCCCTTTAAGTATTGCTCTGAAAGTAGAAATGAATATTTTAGTTGTTTAATGATTTTAGTGGTTTAGCCAACCACTAACCACTAACCCTAACCCACACATCATTACTGTATTCTCAGTCTTTCCCATATAGAAATTTGGCCTGTGTGTCCCTCATATTTATGGTGAGTAAAACATAAGGTCATGGGTTTCCAATTAAGTGTTCCTAATCCCTCATGTGAAAATGTATCATATTAATGGAAATATACTTAAGTTTGGGGATTTTTACTTGCTAGGGGAATTTGTAAAGTTGCCAATAATTGTAGCACATTTTCACATTTTATATTATGGTAACACTTTACAATAAGGATCATTAGTTAACATGAATTAACTACTTTTGTTAACATGAACTAAGAATGAACAATACTTCTGCAGCATTTATTAATCTTAGTTAATGTTAATTTAAACATTTACTAATGCATTATGACAATCAAAAGTTGAAAAACAAACTAACAATGACAATGACAATGACAATGACAATTTATTTATATAGCACAATTAATTACAACTTCCATCGACCAATGTGCTTTCCAGTAAGTCATTAAAAACAGAAAAACACACAACAAACAAACAGAAAAGTTATAAAATCATACACATATCCCATCAGCCATACGCTTTAGAAAATAAAAATGTCTTTAGCCTGGACTTAAAAATATTAAGAGAAGAAGCTTGTCTAATGGATAGTGGCAAGGCATTCCAAAGCCTGGGGGCAGCAATACAGAAAGCATGATCTCCCCTGCACTTAAGCCTCGACTTAGGAGTAAACAATAGATCCTGGTTGGAAGACCGAAGGGATCTAGTGGATTGATACTCAGTCAGTAACTCAGAGAGATAAGAAGGGGTCAAACCATTTAGAGATTTATAAACGAGGAGCAAAATTTTAAAAATCCACTCTAAAACGAACAGGCAATCAATGTAGTGAGCGTAAAATAGGAGTAATATGCTCCCTCTTTTTAAGCCCACTCAAGAGTCGAGCTGCAGCATTTTGAACAAGCTGCAAACGGGATAAAGCTGTCTGGCTAATCCCAAAATAAAGTGAGTTACAATAGTCCAGCCTAGATGAAATAAAAACGTGAATTACTTTTTCAAAATCTTTTAAAGAAAGAAAAAGCTTAGCTTTAGAAAGCAAACGCAGCTGAAAAAAGCAAGCTTTCACAACTGAATTTATTTGACGGTCAAACTTTAAGCCATCATCAAAAATGAAACCAAGGCTTTTTACCCATAATTTTAAACACGGAGACATCCCACCCAAATCCAGTTTCGGGGATTTTGAAAATTCAGACGGACTAAAAACTATAATTTCAGTTTTCTTTTCATTGAAGATTAAAACATTTAAGGAATGCCAAGCCTTTACATCCGCCAAACATGCCATAAGAGACTCAAGACCCACAGAATTGCATTTGACAGGCAAATAAACCTGGGTGTCATCCGCACAACAGTGAAATGATAAACCATGTTTTCTAAAAATCGAGCCAAGAGGGAGCATATAGAGAGAAAAGAGCAAAGGAACCAAAATAGAACCCTGGGGAACCCCACAGGGCAAAAAAGCATTACTTGAGTAATGTTCACCCATCTTGACTGAAAAACTCCTATTTGCAAAATACGATTTAAACCAATCTAAAGCGACACCTCTTAAACCAACGCAATGTTCTAAATGATCAATGACAACAGCATGATCGACTGTATCGAAAGCGGTTGTCAAATCTAAGAGCACAAGGACTGCAAAATCACCCGAATCACATGATATTAAAATATCATTAAGAACCTTCAAAAGTGCAGTCTCGGTAGAATGGCATTTACGAAAACCTGACTGAAATGTTTCAAACATTGAATTATCAGTTAAAAACTTTGTAACTGTGAAAACACAATTTTTTTCCAGAATCTTGGAGATAAAAGGCAGATTAGAAATGGGCCTAAAGTTTGTTAAAACGTATTCAGTTTTTTGAGCAGTGGGTAAACTAATGCATGCTTTAAACAGTCAGGCATAATGCCTGATTCTAAACTGCGATTAATGATGATCAAAAGATACGGAACAACGTCAATAAAAACTTGCTTAAATAAAAAAGGAGTAAGAATATCCAAAGACGAGCCCGAAGGCTTAAGCTGCTCAACTATTTCCAGCAAATCTGGAAGTGAGACTAGTTTAAACTGACTAAAAAAGGTAGTGGCGATGTAGGGAATAGACGGATTAAAAGACGAGGGAGTTATCCCCAGCCGGAGATCCCTAATTTTACTATTAAAAAAATTAAAAAAATTCTTCACATGATGGAGAAGAAACCCCAGGAAAAAGACAGGCTGACGGGTTGAGAGTAGCATTAATAATGTTGAAGAGAGTCTTTGGTCTAGAGCAGTTCTTATTAATAATATCTGACAAATGTCGACATTTTGATTTTTTCACTGCTTTCTGATATTTAAAAATAACAACTGTATTTTCATTAACTAACATTAACAAAGATGAATAAATAATGCAATAAATGTGTTTTTCATTGCTTATTCATGTTAGTTAACCCTAACATTAACTAATGGAACCTTATTGTAAAGTGTTACCAATATTACTTTATATATTTCATAAATTTAACAAGTTTACTTCAAATTAAAGTAAAATTTTTATGAATATTTTGTGAATGAATGACTAAAGTCACACACACCGGCTACGTTTAGGTGGACCTAAATTTCAAAATTGTGGTTTTCTTTGAATTTTAATATGAATTTCTATGAACACACCGGTGCCTTTGCTCTATTTTATGTCAGTGGCGCATAGCTACAGAATGACTTCAATAACATTACATGAAAAACTCTTCATGTACCAAGCACCAACACTCTTTGCCTTCGTCCACAAAAATTAGAGAAACAGATTACAGCTCTGGTTCGGGTGAGTTATCACACCTCTCTTTGTCCTTTCATACATTTCAGACCCAAATCATCTGTTTATTTACAGAGAAACACTCCATGAAATTATATTAAAGACAATAACAAACCACATTAAGTCAAGGGCCATGTTATCAAGCACCAAAGATAATGTCACATGTTTATCTGTGAGTGTGTGGCTGTGGCAAAAGAGTCCTGGTAGGTCAGTCACAAGATGAGAGGTGAAGAAATAAAAATCACAAAGCAAAATCAATCAGTGAACAAGAATATTGCAGTAATGCATATCTTGGCTGTGTCTCGAAGCTGGATGTGGGTGACAGTAGCTTCATAGTGCTGGTGTGTCGAGTTAGCACCATAAAATACAGCTATAACCTTTGCATTCACCGCAAACTCATCCCAAATATCTTTGATTATGGAGCAGTACGGGCCCTCAGGGGCCACAGTGCTTCCAGTTCAAACACTTTAAGCTCAGGAATGGAAGCGTTAAGGAGAGCAGCGCAATAACAACTGTGGCGATGATGAGAGAAGTTAAGGAGAGTGATGAGGAGAACAAGAGATTAGGCTGCAGCGCAATAACGACAGCTTTGTCCCACGTCCTCACGCCCTGCAGATGGGTGCAAATGTCGATTTCACGCCAGCCTCGAGCGTATGTGTTTTTCAAAGGGCCAAGAATCAGCAGTTTGTCATGTGCGCTTAAATATAGCCTGAAAAATGATGCTCTACAAAGAATCTCTAACAAGCAGATGATGGCTCATCGTACGATATGATTCCCTTGAGCTGAATGACTGAAGGGCTGAACAGGATGAAGCATCCTCAGTCATGGATCCAGATGGCCCACAGGTCTTCCTCGGAGTGGAAAGTGAACACTTCCTCTCCTGAACCCTACAGGGCTGCACATTTCTCAAGGCACTGTTGGTGTTTCTAAAATCAGATGTAACTAATATCATAGTACGGCAATTAACAAGGATTTTTTCAAGGAAGTTTTTTTTTTTATTTTTTTTTTTATCTCTTTCACATATTTTTCTGTTCTCTGTATTGACAAGAGCAACATACAGTAGCCCCAAAAAGAATTTGGACACTTAAGTCCTACCTGGTCTCATGGCAAAAACGTACCTGGGGGCACTTTTTCACATATTTTATTTTTTCGGAAGTACATATCACTGCAGTTTCCAAAAGAAATGAACACTAGAGGCAGTAAAACTCAGACACCATTTATTCCTTTTCACACAAATGTACAGATTTTCGATTAATAAAGCACAATGTTCGCACAATTACTTGAAGAATATTATGTTATGACTTCAAAACAATTTTAATATGTTGGGATATTTAAAAACTGATGCTTTTGAATAGCATCCCTTACGAAAAAGAAGTTTATTCAAGTGTGCTATTAGTATACTTCTTTTAAACTAAAAATAGGAAAGTATACTTTTATTCTACTTTTTATGTACTTCTCAGAAATGGGCTTTATGTACTTCTCAGAAATATACTTAAAATGACATTTAAGTATACTTGACTTATACTTAGAAAAAGCCTAAACATATTTTAGCTATAATTGTGCTCCTAGAATCTGTGTTTTCATTGTTATACTGTAGGG
>NW_015538017.1:215723-217747 GCF_001515605.1 Sinocyclocheilus anshuiensis
CTTCAAAGTGTACTAAAAATGCTACTACAAGTATTTAATTAGTAAACTATCAGTATACCTATAAGTTCCCTTTTAGTATAGTTGCAGTACAAACTAAACATTTTGATGTAAACTAGTTGTGTACTCAAAGTTTACTACTGTTATACTTAAAGTATACTTAAAAGTATGCTTTTATATACTAGAAAGTGGGCCAATTTAGTCCCAAGGAGTATTGAAATAGTACACTTACAAGTATACTACTAGTACACTGATATTTGTATACTTACTACATAAAGTATACTTAAAAATATACTTGAAGTTTACTTAAGTATACTTACTAAAATAAACTTGAAGTATACTACTTTTTGGTAAGGGATCACACATATCCAGCTTCATATCTATGGGTTTTCATAGATGGTAGGTTTGTTCGGTAGCTCACGGAGTACGGAGACGTACTTGTGACTACGATTTGACAAAACAGTTCAAATCTGCATATAAGAAAGTTCAAATGGCACATGTGCATCAACAAATGTGTTTCTATATCAGTTTTGCATTTGTTAACACTATCGGGTAGGCTTATAGGGTTGGGTTTGGTGTAGAGGTCTGCACGGGCTTTAAAGTGAAGCCCGAACCCGGCCCGTACCCGAGATGATCTGACCCGACCCAACCCGACCCGAGCGGCACAGTTAAATTTAGAGCCCGAACCCGACCCGAACCTGAAATCTTTTTTTTTTTCCCACAACGATTAGCCAATTTTAAAAAATTGCTGTATTTCACGATTGCATGCAATGGTCAGTAAGCAAATACATGTAAAGAAACAGAATCATTAAGGCTCGGCCAGTTCACAAGGCAAAAGAAAAAAAAACATTTACCAGTTATGAAAGTTTATGAACATCAGGTGCAGCGGTCACATAAATTCTGCCGAGTTTTTGAATGGTTGTATACAACAAGACGATAATTCTTCCATCGTGCAAATTATGGTCATTTTCGTCAGTTAAGGCTCGCTACGTATTTTTATGAGACCAGGCTGCTTAAGTCACACTTAAAGTTATATTGTAACAATGTAACACAATGTCAACCGCAAAGCACATTTTCAATCATATTTTACAGAAATAAATCAATCTATTGTTAAAAATGAAGACACAAAATATTGTGACACTTGGTTGAGCAATGCTTTTTACACTAAGTGTAAATAGTGTTAGATGCCATTTACAGGTTAGGCCTACTTAGTGCAAATAGTGACAGATACTATTTTCACCTCTGTGTATTTTAGTACATTATGATATTTATTATTATAATGTGCGACAATATTTATTGAAATCATAAATGGATGCTGTCGAATTGGGACCTTACTTGAACCATGCATCACAGTTGATGTGCCAACCGATCAACCTTTACAATTAAAGACCTAATAAATAACCACTTTTCAAATGTTTTCTTCATTTTATTTTTAAAATAAACACCTCTCCAAGTGCCGATTTTTTTTTAACTCCCTCTACAGCATAAAGCACATTACACACTTAATCATATTCATGTAGCCTACACTTAATAATACTATGTATCCACATTTATAGTATTAGTAAGTGTAAATGAATATAAAGAAAACTGAAATTAAATATACAATAAACACCAAATAATTAATCATTTCAGAATATTTTTATATAAATATATATTTATATTTTCTGAAACAAGTGTTTTTGCCCACGCAAAACACGCTGCCATAATCTCGGGTGTTTTGGGTCATTGCTAAGGTGTTTCCCTTAAGGAACGTAAGACACAATGTTGATGGTTAAATTAAAAAATTAAATCCATTTCACGGAAGTCTTCTGAGCCATGATAGAGCAAACTCTAAACAATAACATATTCTTGTTAAATACTGTCGTGACGAAATGCACAGATATGCATGTGTGTCCTGTAGCCATGGTAAGTGTGAGTCAACACTTCAACCACAGTGGAGTTCCCTGTGATGGTGCACTCTAAAAAATGCTGGGTTAAATACAACCCAGTGCTGGGTAAAATAGGGACAAACCCAGCAATTGGGTTGT
>NW_015538017.1:217757-221384 GCF_001515605.1 Sinocyclocheilus anshuiensis
TAAATCATAGAGAGCTGAGCTGCTTTCACTCACTCAATTAGTTCTGAGAAACCAAAAACCCTGTCTGGTCTTGAAGTAGTCTTGTTATTGAAGATCATGTGCAGGGAAGGGGTTTGATTGGTCAGAGCATGTGTTTGGTGGATGTATGTTGAGAGAGCATTAAGAGCCACAGCCTCATGCCTGCAGACATGTAAGCAGCTAGTGAGCAGTGAAGGCCGTGCAGCAGGGACACAGTCATGCAGGACTAAAAGGTACATTTCTGGTTCATAAGCATGTCCTGTCAGGGTTAATCCATTAGAGACGGGCCGCTTGACTGCCAGCCGCTGCTGTGGCCCCTGTATTCCTACTGAAAGCATCTTAGACATGAGATGGGAAGATGTTCTAGTCAGCTCATTCTCTGTTCTGTAGACTTATATACAGTATGACCCATGTCTCTTTATCACTGATCTGAAGTCAGTATCAGCAACAATTTGTGTTCTTCATACTAATGGCTGATACTGATACTCGGTCTGCTCCGGAGGCCCACACCATCACCGACCCCCACTACTGCATCTCGCCCACAGCGGAGGCGCCACAAGCAGCGTGAGAGGAAGCAGAAGAGGGGTAAGCACGGAGGTATCCGGGCTAGGCTAGCGGCTAACCCACACAAGCCAGCTATCCCCACCATCGTACTGGCTAACGTACGCTCTTTGGACAATAAACTGGACTACATCCGACTACTACGCTCAACTCAGAGGACTGTAAGAGACTGCTGTGTTTTTGTGTTCACGGAAACATGGCTCAACAACAGCGTTCCGGACTGCGCTATTCATCTCGATCAGCTGACATGCTATCGAGCGGACAGAGCTCGCGTCGAGGGAGGTAAGACCCGCGGCGGAAGGCTTTGTGTTTACATCAATGATGCGTGGTGCCGCGATGCTGTTGTGGTCTGCAAACACTGCTCACCCCTGGTGGAGTTTATGATTATTAAGTGCCGGCCGTTCTATCTACCGAGGGAATATACAGCCATACTGCTCGTTGCTGTATGCACAGCTGTTGTTTATATTGCTGTTTGTAGCCTGTGGAAGTAAGGGTAGCTGCAGCAAGGGGCTATAATAATTTTGTTCAATATTTTCCTAATGATAATTTTATGATCGGTTTATAAAGGCTCCTACGAGCACCTTTTCCCCATTTTTATCACAGAATAAGGCAAGAAATTTATAGTTTCTATAGGTTACTAAATATGTCATTCAGTACTGCATTATTCATAAAGTTTATTTATTACCTGGAGATAACTTGAAAAACACACATAAACCGTATATTTTTGCAATCGTGTGTTTATTGTCTTCACGTTTCATCAGTAAAAAGGTTTCTGCTTTTTATTCAGCTCAGCTACAGAGATAACTGGATGAGCTTTTGTCCATATTAGGGATTTCCTGCACGTCATCATAAGTTATTACTTCTATGAGACTGTTTTGGACTTTCTGCACGAGAGCACCCTCTTGGAGAGCACCTTGGATAAAAACTGCAATGGTTCAGATGAGGATGATGATGTTGTTCATTGTTGTTGTTTTGTCGATATCTAGAGATCAAGGAAGCCAATAAAATGTAGATATAAACACTGTAATACTGAAATTAAATGAACACTTAAACATGCTCACATATCAGCTGATAGCCACTACAATGGTTTGATAATAATATAGTTTCATTCCTTTTTCACTCTAAACGAGTTGAACATATATTAACAAAGCATTTCATATTTAATACTTATTTAATAATCACATTTTAATATTTGTGTACATTTATATATTGATATAAAAACACATAATTGGCCAGATTGTTACTTTTTTGTAAGTGAAATAAATGTTGCTTTATTTTTTATACTTAATGTAACTTAAATGAAGTAGCAATATTAATATTTTGCTTGATAACAGACACGTTAGTTACATGATTTATATTATTTATAAAATGGTTAGGTTTCAACGTTTTTAATAATATTAACTCATGCTTATTTGTTTTGTCAAATCTACATGATTTCTGCATTTCTGTGTTCATTACGGAAATATGATGAGAATAAAAAAAATGTGACTTTGAGTTAAACTCTTAATTTCACTCCAGGTTTAAATAAATTAGTCAGGAGGAATTAAAACCTGCATTATAATGAAGCACAAATTAAAAATTCACAACCGGTGTGACAAATATGTAGATTCGAATGGAAGATATGCTAAAGAGATGTTATTTGAGTGTTTTCTGACCAGTGGCCATTAGGAGGGTAGCTGAGGGCACTGCACTGCCCCTGACACATGAACCCGGATAAACAACTGCAGGCTGGACTCCAGTCTATCAGCCTTATGCCTCTGGAGCTCATATAAAGTATTCTCTTTGTCGTGTCATTTCAGCTGGAATTACTTTTAGTATCACTTCTCACAGCACCCCGGAGACTTCCTATCAGAAGACATTAACACAGGAGGTCTTACTAAAGTTCCCTGGCAAGACCTGTGGGACAAAGGGGGCAACCAGAGGAGATGGTGTATAGAGGAGATAATATAGCCTCTTGCTTGTGAAGATATCGGAGAAGTGGTACAATTTCAACAGTATGTTTTTTTTCCTCTTTGATTTGATTTGATTTGTTCAGTTAGAAATTATGTAAATGGCGGCAACAAGTTGCCACTTGTGCAAACCCCACATGTTAAAATGCATTAGTTCAAGATTTGATTATTATTTTTCAGAACCAAATTATTCCAAAAGTACAGAGCTCTGCGCAAGACATGCAGAAGATAAAATAGATATCATGGCCACTAATTAAGGATTCATTCACATGACTTATTAATTTGTGGCCACATCTTAATTCGTTCTCTCATTTTAATTAAGTTCAATCGTAGCCACAGTTTACCTAAAACAAGGAAACAATGAATGAATGAATGAACACGTCATGTGTGGGGCTTCATGCAAAAGGACCCAAGCACAGTTATAAGCAGAAAAGACTAATTCTGAGCTGATAGTGGCGCTAGAGATTAAGACCCCCAATACTGCTCAAGGGAATATTCAGACCCCTCCCAATCGGTGTAACACATTTTACAACATTCCTCCAAACAAGGTAGACTCCTATGATAGAGGAAATATTTTGGTAATAAAAACAATACAGACTACACAACAAATATAGCTGTAAACAGCAATTATGGAGCCAAAGCATGGAAGTGACGTGTACAACCCCACGTGGTGTTGTTCCTAAATTGCACAGAAAATCCCAGGGCTTGGTCAAAATATATACATATAGCCTTGTTTGCCATTCTTGCCTTCAAATTTGTTCATGTGTTTCCTGGACAAACATTATTAGGGATGGGCCACTTCTCCCCTGCGCTCATGAGCATGCTACAGTATACCAGATGAGGACCTTAGTGCCTTAGAGGTACTTAAAGTACATAAATAGATCCCAAATTTGGCATGGTAGTTGTTCCTCAATGCATGTGTCAGATCTCAGAACGTTACTTTACAGTTCTAGGTGCTGCCATAGACTCTCTTACTAAAGAACAGTTACAATAGATGCCTACGCACCTTCTATGCATGGCTTATAATCTCTCGAGATCCAGGAGGTCATTTTCATGTCTTTAACCGCCACCCACCCCACCCCACCCCCCCACACCTCCT